>NW_017670310.1:115465-132939 GCF_001879085.1 Nicotiana attenuata
CCCCAAAGACCTTAATCTCCACAAACTAGACCGACTTAGATGAGACGTCTTTTGGCATGGGAAAGCAGAAAAAGAAAAATGTACTTGGTTGAAATAGTCAAGAGTACCAGCATCGGAAGAAAAAGGGGACTGAGTGTCAAGAACTTGAGGTTGCAACACAAGAGTTTATCATTTGAGTACTGGAGGTTCAACAATGATCAAGATTGTGCAAGGTGGTTATCCAGATGAATTGTAGTATTGCGGATTACTGGTGCACTAATCCAGTCACAGGGTCAAATTGGATTGCTCTTCATTGACAATTATCAGCAGATTTCAGAATATGGTGACCACTGAACCGAAAGCTGGAGATGACCAAAAAAGAAAATTTTGCAGGATAGTGGATAGAGAACACCCCTCTGAAGATAATATTTCCAGATTAAAATTTTGCAGGATAGTGGATAAGAGAACACCCCTCTGAAGATAATATTTCCAGATTTCTTTTCTTAAAAGGTAAAGGTAATATATCCAGATTTATACCGCTATGTAATTGCAGACTGCAGAGGTGACATATATGGATCAGATTTAGAAGAAATCTCCAAGTTTTGGAAGTGTATAGATTAACCCAATTTTTTCATATACTTTTTAGTTACAAGGAGTAGAGAAAAGGAAGTAGTAACAGTAAAAGTCACTGCAAATGATTTAGCAGGGTAAAGGAGCTATATTCTGAACCTGATCCGCTGTTAGATAAAGAATGCAACTTTACTATTTAATCCTCTTACAACCTGCTAACAAATGCAGGTAAGGATGACATGCAGCAGCTCTGGAATAGGTTCTCGAAATCTAATGCTCCCTAAAAAGCTAAGTTGCGCGGACTCTTCAATTTTTATGCCGAACCTGTCTCGACACGACACTGGGACAGGTGCGGGTGCAGGATACGTTTCGGATTCGGTCAACCAACTTCGGATATCGGTCAACCAACTTCGGATACTTTGACCGGAGACCGTGGACAGATTTGGGGGGAAAATTGAGATTTTGATTTCTCAAAATAAAATATAAAACAGATTTAAGACATGGGAAATGGCATAGCTTCAATATCATAGTCCTTTTGTCTTATATTTGCTGCTACTGCTACAGTAAAAATGTAAGTTTTCACATAATATCTCCCCAAATTTAGAATATCTTTATAGCTCTTTTTTTTTTTTTATAATTTAAATGTTCTTAGCCGAATCCCAGCGCTCGTATCCATACCTGGATCCGCACCCCGAATCTTAAAATTTAGATTTTGCGTAATCTGGCTCTCAGATCCGTATCCGCATCGGGTACCCGCACCCGAGTCTGAGCAACTTAGCTTAAAAGTGTCTTGCTTTGGATGGCTAGTACGTGTGGGAGGCGGATCCAGAATTTAAACTCTATGGGTTCATCTTTAAGGTTTTTAGCATTGAACCTACTATATTTTTAGAGTTATGGGTTCATATCTACTATTTTTGTAATTTTAATGAATTTTTACATATAAATTTTTACTCGGTATCGAAACTTACGGGTTCAATTGAACCTGTCATTAATACACTACATACGCCTCTGCGTGTGGCATGTCTTCCTTAATACAATCTGCAGAACAGGGGTTTCATCATGGGTAAAAGATGTTCTTTGTGTTAACAATGCATAGAAGCCCCATACGTGCGTTGTTTAATCTTTTTATAGTTCAGTGGGTCATGTCAAGTACCTTGAAAGAAGCTATAATCAGTTGGCAACGGCTGAAGTTAATAAGACATCTTAAAGCCCTCTGGATTACAACTCTCATGAGCATATTATGGACTGTTTGAAAGGCCAGGAACAACAAATAATATGAAGATCAGAGGCACTTTATAGCTAGTTGTATAGCTTCTTAAGATCATTGACCTTTTGGTATAATATGAAAAACGCACATGGTTCTGAAAGTTTTATTGACTTCACTGATTCTCTGCATCGAGAAAGGAGTTTAAGTCCTATATTTTTTTGCAGAGATAAAGAACTTTCTTGGTGCTGGTAGTTTGTGAATAGAGTTACTTCACATAAAGAATATGAACACATTATCTTCTCCCAATTTATTTTTCATCAACTATCAGCTATTAAAAACCCTGCCTTAAGTCTGCAAAAGTCAACGGCTGATTTTTTCATTTAACAACAAAAATATTTATTTTTTTATAACTGAGAAAACCCCAAGGGCTAGTTGGCGCACAGTTTGAAACTTGTTCCACCTCCTCAACCTCAAATTGTCGTTTCAGCATTCCCTTGTCAATTAAATTAATATATGAATTTATGAAAGACAGGTGCCATCTAAGGGTGGTACCCAATACTCATTTTCCTCATATAAAGCTCACTTGTATTTATGTCATATCTTCATGACTCTTATCGTCATGTTCCCAATATTGTTTCATTAATTTCTAAATGTCAATTAAAGTATGCTTTATCTGATAATTATCCATTTGGCGGAAATTGGTGTTATTATCTCCCTCTTTCAGCCATTTAATGTGAGATTTCTTTTCCTAAGCAATGACAACTCATCTGAACTTAAGTTCCTCATCTTCAAAAAGATTATCTAAGTTGTCCTTTCCTTTCAAGGAATTCAATTCACAGATGAGATTAGCAATTTTAAGTGTCCACCCCGTCATACACCTTCCAATTTCAAATCTTGGAATCCTTCTTCAACAGTCTTTAAAGCTCAGTCCCCATTGACAGCATAGCCATCCCACAAGTCATCAAATCCTTGAAACCATCTTTTTGAAATTAAATATTTTTATAAACCAAAGGGCAATAACACCTATCTATTCAGCCATTATTTAGTGAAAGATGACAGTGTACGATAAGAGTTTTGACAGCCCTACTGGATGGAAAGATATCTCTTGCCAATCACTAGATGTTAATTTTACCAATGCGTAATGTTGTTATTCTTTTCTCCAAGTATTGTTGCACCTCAGAGTGCCAAATCAATGTTAGCAACAGTTTTGCATGAACTCGAAAAAGTAGTTGGTTACATGTTCCCCACTTTGTCAACCACTTCTTTCTTCGAGAAATCTGGTAGCATAGCAATCCCCTGCAATCACGCATTAAACTGCCATAGTTGCCGCCATAGCTGCCTACTTCACAATTTATCTCCTATAGAACTTGTATATTGTTCTTCATTCCATGTCTACGCGGATAAAGCCGATTCTAAACTTCTCCAATCACTTTGACACAACAAGATAAAGCTTGCGAAGTCAGTATCTCCTCAAGAAGGGAGATTACCTTTTTATCCCATTCCCATAAAAATCAATATACTATCTGCAGCCCCTCTAAAATTTTGCATACAATACGAGTCACTTGTTCTGTAATTCCTTTCATCTTTTCTGGACTGGAACCATCTGCAAGCAAACATCAGGTGACCTTCATTGTTTTCTTGCTCCTTCAACATCCCCCTCATTTAGGGATCATTTAGACCACTAGTGTTCCACATCATAAATTTTAGAAGCGTATCTGTATAAATTAAAATGCATATTTCCCTTCCCCCTTCATTAATTTACCCTAGTTTTCTATCATAGTTCACAGTTGAAACAACGTGACTAGGTCCAAATCTTCCTTACCTTTCTGATATGGAATCAGCATTCCTTCTATCATTGCTTACCTTCCTCACTCTGCCTTTTCCTTAATTCTGCACGACATATCTATTGTTACGCTCTCAAAGCTTGTAAAGGAAATTACTTTTCTGATATGGAATCAGCATTCCTTCTAATATTGCTTACCCTCCTCGCCCTTCCTTTTCCTCAATTCTGCACGAGAATCAATTGTTTCGCTCTCAAAGCTTGTAAAGGAAACCTCTAAACTGCACGTAATGTCTATACAAGAATCCTTACTTATCTAGATGTACTGTATATGTGCATCTGTACAAACACAAACACAGTTAATGTTCACAAAAAAGGTTCCTTTTGTTTAGCCAAATTGTTAGTATTTATTTTTCTATATGGTAATGAGAGGAAAACCATTCTAATTGCATACAATCTAAGGAAAGGTTGTATCGTTTTTAGATGGTGTTGCTTATGAAAATTATATGGAGAAGCACCTAGTATTGCATTGATTCTACTTCGGAGTTGCGGAGATTATGCAGTATTCAGTATAAAATGGTGGAGAATTCCATCAAATCTATTGAAGTCGTGTAAGTGTTACCTAGTTCTATTGCGAAAATGCTTATAACTAAAAAATTAAGATAATTGGTATCTGGAAAACGAAGTGACTACTGACTGATGACGAATCCATTTTGTATTTTTTGGGGTAATGTGGAGAGAGAGGAAAAGGAGAGTCTTTGAACGGATCAAGAGTACTATGTCACAGGTTAAAAGTTCTCTTACTCTCTTGTATTTTTTGGATTAAAATGGAAATATCGACAATCATAAATAGTTAGTTAGATTTTTGGGAAGTTTGATATGCTCACAAGTTAACTCCATCTTTCGTACTATTAACAAAATCATTTCACTTACCCAAAAAAGAACAAACAAAGAAACATTAGATCCGTAGCCACAATTTGCACCTCATGATATTGAAGGTGATAACTAATGCCCTAATTAGAAACATTAGATCCCTCATTTCCTCATTCTGAAAAGTGCATTAAAAACTTAAACAGTACCTGAAACAGACATCTTTTTACCACCACCAGTTATTTCTCTGTAATCCAGATAAGAAAGGGAGAACCAATATGTAAGAATAGTCCACATTCTAGTTCACCCCTTGAAATTTAGAATTAAGAAGTTCGGCCTTATATGATTGAGTTTATTAAATGATACAATAATCTAGCCGAATTCCTGAATTTCTAAAGTCAGTAGATGTTGTAATAACTACCAAGAAAATAGACCCTGATCTTTCAAAATTGCAACAACTTATGAGCAACTACCAATTGTAATAACTGCTGTCTTCCTTTTTCAAGTTGCTTTTTTGCCAAATAACTATAGAAGTCCAAGGAACCATTCAAGTTTAGTTACTAAGTTCCTGCTGAACCTAAAATCTAATGCCATAACTGGAATTAATATGGAAAATTAGCTAACTTTTTTCATTCCGCGTTTATAGTGATAGCATCCAAAGAACCATTTTTCATGGCATATCATACAATAGACAAATCCCATCTCATTTATCCTCATATAATCCAATGCTAATTCTTCTTGCTTAGAAATAAAACAATTATTAGCCCCCAGGGCCTAGCTCAAGTGGCAAAGGGTGGTGGATTTGTGTCTTAGGTCACAGGTTCAAGTCCCCACACCATGCAAAGCAAAGCCTGGTATTTAAGTGGAGAAGGATAGAGGGGCGGGCCCATTATCCACCGAGTTTCGAAGGCTGCAGTTGGTCCAAAGGATCGGCCCCAGACGGATTTCTCGGTCATCAAAAAAAAAAAGAAATAAAACAATGATTAATGAAAGCAAGATCTTTAACACTTGATATAGGAAGTTCATAAACCGTGTTATTCTTTTGGGAGCGGAAGCCATATATGGCATTTAGCCATCAGAAAGGAATAATCACTTACTTGAGCATCTCAGCAAAACTCATAGCTTCATCAATTCCAGGAATTGCATTCGCCAAATCAGACAGAAAATCGTCCATTCCATCTGAACCAATTGTCTCTTCATTCTCCACAGTTGGATCAACTTCCTAAAGAACAGAATTTCAGTCATAAAATCCTGACACCTTACAGTATATCCGAACATTAAATTCAGAATGCTACAAATTTGATAATCATAGTAGGTCAGACATTAGCCTATGGGTACAGTACATCAAGACCTACACACTACAAGAAATTGACAACATGGGGGGCAATGCAAGAAAATTAATTACCATGGCATACAAATTGGTGAAACCATTAACAAGGGTAGGAGCCTTTGTAAACCGCTGTTGAAAAGCATCACTGAGATTGTGAGCAGGGTCAGTGGATATGATGAGAACTGAGGATCTGACCTGTGACAAAAGAATACCCAATATGGAACTGCATGTTGTTTTCCCAACACCACCTTTTCCACCTACAAATACCCACTTTAATGTATCTTGGTCTAGCACATTCTTCACTGTTCCTTCTGCTAAATTTTGATCACTTGAAGCCATTGATACACACACAACTGTTTACGTTTGTTTTTTTCCTTCCCCCTATTTATTGTTGAGAGAGGGGAAAGAGAAGAGAAATTAACTGTTGAAACTGATACGAGGTCTTATGATTGATCCTGTTGTTGGCCAGCGGATCAGATGCAAAAAGTTTGTTATTGTTGGATATGTTTAGGTATTAGGCCTTCCATTGGAGGCTTAAACTGGAGTAAAACTTTGTGGGAGCAACGAAGAAAATAGTTTATGGAAAGGTTGTCTGAGGTGCCAAAAGAATTAATGCAATAGGATTTTTTTCTTGATACAACAAAAAAATATTCCGAGGGCAAGTGACTGCAAGGTTCAACACTTCTTCTAATGTTGACACAATTTATAAAATAAATGTAAAAAATAGCATCGCTTGTTATTATAATATAAAAATATTCATTATTTTCAAATGTTGACACAATTTATAAAAATTCTTTAATCGAGTGAGATATGGTAGAATTTGATGTTATAATGGGTATGGATTGGTTGGCTTCTTGTCATGCCAACGTTGATTGTAGAGCAAAGATAGTCCGATTTCAATTTTCAGGGGAGCCTGTTTTGGAGTGGAAAGGTAATACGGCGTCGCCGAGAGGAAAATCTATTTCCTACCTCAAGGCAAGGAAGATGATCAGAAAGGGTTGTATTTATCACTTAGTTCGAGATCGGGATGTGGAAGTAGAGTTACCAACCATTCAGTCCATCCCTGTGGTTAATGAGTTTCCCGATGAGCTTCCGGATCTCCCGCCAGAGCGAGAAATTGAGGTTACTATTGACCTACTACCAGATACTCATCCAATATCTATTCCTCCCTATAGAATGGCCCCCGCAGAGCTGAAAGAGTTGAAAGAACAACTAAAGGACTTGCTTGAAAAAGGCTTTATCAGACCTAGCACATCACCATTCTAGTAGCTGGGCCTGTAGAGCTGAAGTTTTTGTTTTGTAACTAGCGAAGTTCTTGTGTTGTAACTGGAAACTTCAGCTCTAGAGCTGAAGTTTTTGTGTTGTAACTGGGAAACTTCAGGTCTAGACCTGAAGTTTGTGTTGTAACTGAGAAACTTCAGCTCTAAGCTAGCTTGATATTTCTAAGCTAGCTTCAAATTGATATTTCGTTAGATAGCCGCTATAACTTTGGTGATTCTCGTTGAGATTTTTAGTCATAAAGTATTTGTTCATGCTTATGAGTAATTTATCTGGTAGTAGTAGCATGTTGCAGTTTGCTGGAAGCCATCCAACTCGTTGTTTCTCATTATCATATATCACCATTTTGTCCAGTAGAGAAATATCTGTAGATGAAAAAACATCAGAAAGAGAAAGATTAAATGCACAAAGAACTTGGATACCAACTCTTATCAAAATCTAGTTCCCCTTTAGTATTTATGCAGATAAAGAACTGCATTTTCTCTTCACTTTGTTGATACTACTATTCCATCGTTATTTATAAATGTTAAAACACAACCTTGCTTTCTTCTGGTGAGGTAATGAAGGGGAGGAGAAAGGGAGCTGAAGTTGTTTAAAAAGTGGGTACAAGTTAAAAGCTTTAAAAAAAATGGGTATAGATTAAATGGGGGCGATCAAATAGGGCGCCTCGTGCAATTTTTACCTTTCTCTATACAATAATACTTGGTCCATTTCAATTTATATGGCAAAGTTTGAAAGACAATGAATTTATTAGGAAAGAAATAAGACCTTTGAAAATTGCGGTCTTAAATATAACTAAGGAAAATTTTCGTTCCTATACCATATAGGAAACTATATTCCCAAATATATTCATAGTTTTCATATTACCTTTCATGCTAATAGTATTTCTACAAAATATAGACCATGCAGTAAATAAGGAATCATTGTAGCTGTAGGCTTCCTTATTTAGGCGCTAAAATTGGGGGATTAAATATTCTTCCAGATCTTCCAAACGCAAATCACGCACATTAATCTTCTTCGTCAGTTTCGTTTCAAATTTAGTGTCTCTACATCAAACGCAATTATTCTTCTACAATTCAAAAACGAATTGATTATTCTTCTACAATTCAAAAACGAATTGATTATTCTTCTAAAATTCACAAATCAAAAACGACTAAATCCTCTATAGTTCTTCTACATCAAACGCAATTATGTCCAAATTTCAGTAATACAAAGCAAAGGAAAAGAGAGCAGCAATTCCACCATTGACAGCCATTAAAAAGCTTGAAAGCTTTGAATTCAAATTTGGTGTCACGACCCAAACCCCGCACTGGTCGTGATGGTGCCTCTCGTGAAGACGAGGCCAGCCAACTAACTCACTCGTCTTTTCAAAAATAGTTAAACATAAATAAACAGCGTAAATATGACTTAATAGTATTAATCAGCGGAAAGCCAACCCAACACAGCCCTAACCGGGGTGTCACAAGTCACGAGCAACTATCAGAATGTAAATCCACTACAGGGTCTAAAATGTACAAAACCGGAATAATGAACAAAAGAGAGAGACATGGTGCTGTGAACGCTGACAGTCACCTCCTTAACTCATATAACTCTGCCTCTGATCGGCCCAAAACCCGCTACCGGGTGAATAGATACCTGCATCTGCACACGAGGTGCAGGGAGTAAAGTGAGTACTCCAACTCAGTGAGTAATAAAGGTAAATAACAATTGAGCAGTAAGAAATCATGTAAAGCAACCAACATGTTGTATAGAAGCAGGGTACAATCCTTTGAGAAAACAGTGAAGCTGTGAAATCTTTGGAAATCTCTTGGCTCAGTTTAAATCTCTTTTTAAAATGATCTTTCCAACAGTTACGAAATGATTTCAAAACAGTTAGTGCCGATAAGCACAAAAAAACCGCCCCTCGGGCACAAATATCACAGTATAACAGGTAAAAAGGCAAGTAAATATGCAAGATGAGCACATAAAAGTTCGCCCCTCGGACAATATCTCAAAACAGTGCCAGCCCCTCGTGCTCACTCTCAGAAACACTCTTAGCCCCTCGGGCTCTCTCTCACAGATCACTCTCAGAACAGTATCATATAGTAACCGCTGCAGCGTGCAGACCGATCCACAACTCGCTGCGGCGTGCAGCCCGATCCATATATCGTCGACGACGCTCACTAGGGGTGTGCAGACTCCGGTAGGGGCCCCTTATGGTCCAAGCGCAATATCAAGCCACCTCGTGGCATATAAAATAAGGCCTGAAAGCCTTCTCACATCACACACGAGGCCTGAAAGCCTCCTCACATCAGTCATAAGGCCTGAAAGCCTCCTCACATCACTCACAAGGCCTAAAAGCCTCCTCACATCACTCATAAGGCCTGAAAGCCTCCTCACATCACTCATAAGGCCTGAAAGCCTCCTCACATCACTCATAAGGCCTGAAAGCCTCCTCACGTCACTCAAGCCACCTCGTGGCACATAAAGTATCTCAGGCCCTCGGCCTCATATCACTCAGCATATCCTCAAATATGGCCCTCGACCTCACTCAGTCCGAAAATCATCACAAGCCCCTCGGGCATTTGTAAAACAGTAGTTCTCAACCCAAAATATCATTTAGAAATATCATTTAAGTTTCAAATCTGAGTAAAATTGGCTGAGTTTGTAAATCTGTAAATATCAACAGGACTGAGTTCAAATAATACATCAAAATAGTGAGGAAACAGTGATAAAATCCCTGAAGGGTTCAAATAATTGGCACGAAGACCAAATATGGCAATCAGCCCAAATCATGATAATAACAAATAAGTTTCATTCAAATACGCAGTAAAATCATCAATCGGGACGGACCACGTCACAATCCCCAACGGTGCTCTACCGCACGCTCGCTATCCAGCGTGCAAGTCACCTCAATATAGCACTACGGTGTGCAAATCCAGGGTTTCAAACCCTCAGGATATCATTTACAATCATTACTCACCTCGAACCGGCGAAATCTCTAGCTCGCGACGCCTTTGCCTCTCAAATCGGCCTCCACGCGCATCGAATCTATCCAAAATCAGAGCGAATACATCATAATAGGCTAAGGGAACAATACCCAATCAAAAACAATCGAAAAATATCAAAAATCTCGAAATTAGCAAAACCCGAGCCCCGGGCCCACTTCTCGAAACTCGGAAATTTTCACATCAATACGTTCCTTATCTCCTCACGAGTTCATACATACCAAAATTTCTCAAATCCGACCTCAAATGGTCCTTCAAATCCCCAAATCAAATTTCAAAAATCTCAAGCCCTAGTTCTTCAATTTTTAGGCTAGCTTCCATGAATTTCTAGGTGGATTTCACAATAGAATCAAGTTTTAAGACCAAGATTCTTACCTTAAGTCGATTCCTCTTGAATCCCTCTTTCATCTCCTCCAAAAATCTCCAAAATCGAGCAGCCATGGGTGAAAATAGACCCAAAATCGCGAACAAGGTGACTTTAAAACATTCTGCCCAGCTTCAGGACTTCCTTCATCACGTTCGCGACCTCAGCCTCGCGAACGCGAAGCACATTTTTATTTTATCCAAAATTAACCTTACGCGAACGTGATACCCACACCGTGAACGCGATGCTTTATTCCTCATACCTACGCAAACGCGACTCACATGATGCGAACGCGAAGAGCAAATCTGCTGGACCCCAACTCCTTATACGCGAACGCGAGCAGGTCCATGCGAACGCGAAGCACAATATCTTAGCCTTCCGCGAACGCGAGTCTTCAAACGCGAACGCGAAGGCTTAAATTCCTGCCTTCCAATTTCCTTGTACGCGAACACGAGGTCCCCTCGCGAACGCGAAGAGATAAATCTCTGCAACACCTGAACTGAAATTCTGCAACTTTTAAACTTAGAAAATAGTCCGATTGACCATCCGAAACTCACCCGAGGCCATCGGGACCTCAACCAAAAGCACCAACATATCCCAAAACCTCATTCAAACTTGTTGCAATCATTAAAACACCTCCAACAACATCAAATTACTCAAAACACATCGGATTCAAGCCTAAGTTTTCCAAAAACTTCCGAAACACGCATTCGATCAAAAACGCAACCAAACGACGTCCGAATGACCCGAAATTTTGAGCACACATCACAAATCACATAACGAAGCTACAGCAACTCTCGGAATTCCATTCCGACTCCCGTATCAAAATGTCACCTATCAACTGGAAATCGCCAAAATACTAACTTCGCCAATTCAAGCCTAATTTTACACCGGACTTCCAAAACCAATTACGATCACGCTCCTAAGTCATAATTCACCCAGCGAAGCTAACCAAATCATAAAAACTCCAATCCGAGCTCGTATATCAATAAGTCAACTCTTGGTCAAACCTTTCAAATTCCAAGCTTTCAACTGAAACTGTTCTTCCAAATTCATTCCAAATTTTCCTGAAAACCAAAACCAACAATCTACATAGTCATAATACATAACACGGGGCAAGTCATGCCCGAGAACTGGCGATCGAAGTGCAAAAGCTCAAAACGACAGGTCGGATCGTTACATTAAATAACTTTAATTTTTTACAAAATAATATATATTTTCAGCTGGCTAACAACCACCGATTCTGTCAGGCGCACGCTTGTCCCAACACGTGGACAGGGCAGAAGAAAAAAAACATACTTTCAAAATGGGTTTTTGGAAAAGTAAGCATCAAAGCTTAAAGTCCCACTTACCTCGCTAAAGGGACACTTCCCCAAACTTGCAACGTCTAAAAAACCAATCAAACAGCCTCCAATGGTTTCAATCTATACAAGATATTAATTAAAATAACGATTATATTAGTCGGAATTCAATCTGAATATCCCTAACTTACAAGCTTAGAGATGAATATTTATATTCAAACTACAAAGTATCTTTTTATATTACAAAATCATGTAATCTTTCATTTTAATATGCAGTAGCAGAAGCACCGAAACTGTACCAATAAAGCAGTGCTTTTCCATAACATTGCATATATCTTATAATTAATTCATGAGCTTCCGTTCGTTACATTCATGACTCTATTAGTACATTGTTTTTTCTTTTTCTTTCTCCTTCATATCCTGATATAAGGTTTTTTTTACGGGAAAAGATAATATATTATAAAAACATTACATAGTACGGACAGGTACATCCCTAGTAAACGGGCAAGCCTCGAGGACATTTATATTTCCCATTTCGTCTAAAATAAAACACACGTTAATACTGAGTTTTTTGGTCAAACACACATAACCATTTCTATTCATTGCTAGGTTATTTAATACTAGAGGCAATGGATTGACAAAAACTTGGTTTTTTCTTGCATGCTTGAGTCCGTCCTTGGCCATTTTATGAGCCACCTTGTTCCCTTCCCGAAAATTATGGGTGATCTTCGGGTGCTTCAGCTGGAGCATTAACCACCTGCAATTAGTAATAATAGAAGTGTAAGGCATAGCATTTGAGTGTAAGATTCTTATGAGCTCCGTTGCATCTGTTTCCACAATCAGTGGTGAGAAACCATATTTGAGCGCTATAGAAAGACCTAATTTTAAAGCTTCTAGTTCAGATTGGAGAGGGGAAGACGATGGCTTTGAGTGTTGGAAACCAAATAGCCAGTCTCCTCTATCGTTTCTGAAAACACCACCCATCCCCTCCCCCCCCCCTCCCCCCCAGGTTTGAGTTGTCTTGGAAAGCACCATCTATGTTTAGTTTTATAAACTTAGGAGAGGGTTTGTTCCAAGCTATTTTTATAGAGAAAGATTGGGTAACTATAGGTTCCCTAGTTGTATAGTAGTAGTACTCAAGAGCTAGGAAAACTGCATGGGAGTGATTGTATTTGAGGGACAAGTTATTGTGGTTGTTATTGTTTCTGTTTGACCACATAGTCCATATGACAAAGGGGAATAAATTGTCCCGAGATAATGAGATGGAGGGGGAATTTGTGCATATGTTCCTAATCTTAAGAATCCAATCACTATGGTTTTTTGCCTGGAAAAAATTTGTACCTAAAGTTGTCCAGAAAGAATTAACCAAAATACAATGTAAGAAGATGTGTTCAAGAGTTTCTTCCCCATTTTGCATACTGGACAAATAGGGTCGATATTTAGGCCTATATAGTGTAAATAGTAACGCGTAGGTAGCCTATTGTGGAGACATTTCCATAAGAGGAATTTAATCTTGTTGGGACATTTGGATTTCTAAACCCAATCAAAATTATTTAACTTGTTAACACTAGGATAATAAGCTTGTAGCCGACTTAGTAGTAAAAATATCATTTGCAGTCAAGTCCCAATAACAAGAATCATGAGTACTTTATTAGGCTCAAAGGAGAGGATGGCATTCTGAATATGGGGAGGTAATATGAAGGATAATTTAGAAACGTCCCATTTGTTACCAAGCCAAATATCTTTTATACTGAGATGTTTTGTAGATAGGGAGAGGGGACCCTCTATGTTATTCCTAAGAATAGTGGATTTTAGAATCCAATTGGATTCCTAAATGTTCATAGAAGAGTTTGAATGAGGAATCCATTTAGATCTTTGTTACAAATTTCCCATCCTTTGACAATACTTTTCCAAATGAAAGAAGTAGTTTTTAGATTTTTTGAAGAGCCATAAAGAGATGAAAGAGTTTGTGACCAAGGAAGTAAAGGATTGTGAAGAATTCTCCATGACAGACTAGCTAGGGCCACAAGATTTTTATCTTTTGCCGCATGGATGCCAATACCCCCATCTTTCTTGTCTTTTGTCAAAGTGTCCCAAGGTTGGAGGTGTATTTTGTTAGAAGTAGTAGTAGAGCCCCAAATGAACCTTTTCTGAATTTTGTCAATGCTCTTATGAATCTTGATAGGTAAGTAATTATAATGCATAACATGATTTGGGATGCTATTAAGCGAGGCATTTGCTAAAATAGTCCGGCCTTCCATATTAAGGAATTTATTTTTCCAGGAAGCCATTTTGGCAGACATTTTGTCAATAATGAATTGATAGTCAGAAGGTCTAGGTTTTGTGTTTTGTTATTGGAAAGCCAAGGTATTTACCAAAAAAGTTGCTGATTTTTATGCTGAATAGTTTGGATAGCTCCTTTTTGGTAGAAATTGGACAATTTTTTGAAACAATGAGCTTGGACTTATCTAAGTTGATCTTTTGGCCTGATAAGGTGCAGAAAGAATCTAGGCAACTTAGGATGGTATTTGGGGATTTATTATCCACATTGCACATTAGGGTGAGATCGTCTGCGTAGAATAAATGAGATATCTTGTAGTGCTTTTTACCTAAACTAATGGGAGACCAGTTACCAATGTCCACCTGATGGTTGATATTAATGGACAACATTTCCAAACAAAGTTTAAAAATATAAGGGACAGGGGGTCACCTGGCCTAAATCCCCTACTGGGTATAAAAAAATTACTTCTACTTCCATTAGCTAGAACAGGTATGTTGCTAGTAGTGATGCATTCCATAATTAAGGAAGTCATTTAGGAGGAAAATTAAAGTAGCAAAGGGCTCTATAAATGAAAGACCATTCGAGCCGGTCGAAAGCCTTTTCAGGGTCTATTTTCAAGATTAGAGTAGCCTTGCCACGCTTTTGTTTATGCATTTTAGTGATTAATTCCTGGATAATGATAGCATTATCACTAGTATGTCTTCCTTTAAGAAAACTAGATTGGTAGGGGCTAATTATTTTTTGTAAAAAAGGCTTGAGTCTATTAGCAAGAGTTTTTGTAATAATTTGTAAATGGTATTGCACAATCCAATAGGCCGGAAGTTTTTTAGGTTATGGCATTAGGAATTTTTGGAATTAAGCAGAGGTAAGTATCATTTATACCATTTGGGAGCTTACCTATTTCAAAGACTTGTTGAAAAAGATGGGTCACAGAGGTATTAAGGTAATGCCAAAACTTTTGAAAAAAGAAAGGATGAAGACCATCCGACCCAGGAGATTTAAAAGGTTTAAAACTAAATACTGCCTTCTTAAGTTCAGATTGAGATAGAGGATCATCTAATGAGATTAGGTTACAATCTATAAAAGTGGAGGGGTCTTTGTTAAAAACAGGCCAATTGAAAAATTTGTGACTAGTAACAAAAATATTATTAAAGTAGTTATAGATATGATCCATTATGCCCTGGGGATCATCAATCCAATTCCCATCAGTTTCTTTAAAGAACACTATTTTATTGGTTCTTCTATTGTTGGTGGCACAAATGTGATAGAATTTGGAATTAGAATCACCTTCATTGAGCCAATTAATCCTGGAGCGTAATTTCCAGAAATCTTCTTCTATTTTTAGAAGGTTATTATACTCGTTCTTGAGGTTCAACTCAATGTGCTAAGGAAGTTACTGTGACCATATGAGACAGATTTTTGGATTCCTGCCAGTCTTGCTAGTAGGGATCTTTTTTTTTAAAAAAAAAGGTCTCCAAAAGTGGTATCCTTCCATTCTACTATACGATCCTAAATAATTTAGAGGCTTGAATAAAATTATTACCATCCCAACAAGTATTAACAATATTCTCAAATTGAGGATGCCTGCACCAGTAAGTTTCCAATCTAAAGGGTTTTGGGAGAGGATTTAAGAATTTAGGGATAATTTCTATCAGGATAGGGTTGTGATCCGAATGAGTTTTTGGAAGGTGGATAACACTATCCCTAGGGAATATACTTAGCCATTCATCATTATCTAAAACTTTATCAAGCCTTTCCATAATACGGGTACTGTTGCATTTATTGTGATTTGACCAAGTATATTTACAACCTTTGAAACCTAAATCCATTAACTTACAATAGTTGATTTTATTCCAAAATTGTAAAGCCCTTCTCCTATTGATAGGATTTCCTCCTAGTTTATCTTCTGCTACTAGAACATCGTTCAAATCCCTACCAAGTAACCAGGCACCTTTATAGTTATCAAAAATGCTAGTAATGTTATCCCACATAATATTTATTTTAGAAATTTTTGTACTTGCGTAAATAGAAGTAAAAGGCCAAGATTTCTGAGATGGAATTACCGCAACAAGAGCGTGTATTTCATTATTACGCTTGACAAAGTTGTTGACATGCACTAAGTTCGTGTTCCACATGACAGCCATACCTCCAGATTGTCCCTCAGTTGGGACCTCTATCATATCCGAGAAACCAAACTCATTCATCAAACTACCATGACTAGTCATTCTTGTTTCTAGGAGGGAGACCATGCATGGCTGGTGAGTAGCCACTAGGTCATGGAAGTTCCTTCTAAATTCTGCATTATTTCCACCTCTAATGTTCCATATAATAATATTCTTAGCACGATTCATTTGGGGATGATTTGGATGGGCAGGGCCATTGGCCTGGGATGCTTGAGGGAATATTGGGTTCCTCCTTAATGAAGGGACTAGGATCATGGCTAGTTTCCCTACAGTTGGGTCCTGGGGAGGCCTCATATCCATCGTGCATTTGTATAGTGAAGGTGGGCAGGCTAGAATAAGCCTCTTCTCCCGCCTCTCCTCGAGTAGATAGACATTTACTTCGTCTAGGTTTGAAGCTTCTACTGTGTCTTCCCCTATAAGGTCTATCTCCCCCTCCATTTCCTCCCCCCTGGGTTTCTTAAGTCTTGAGGTATAGGAGGTTCCTGAAACTGCTGAGCCATTTGAGCTGGGTTCATAGGCCCCTTGATCGCTGCCAACTCCGCACCACTAAAAAGTAGCGAGAGAGGGTCGCAATAGCTTTTACCCGATTTGTGGGTCGGGATCGAATCCACAGAGAGCTAGGATTGGAATCGAGTATCTATTTAGCTTAGGATTGCGTGTGTGTTCTTAATTGGTCTTCTATTCATTTTTGGTTTTTCTTTATATTCTATTATGATCAAACTACAAATTATAATTGCAACTAAATTAGACTAAGAATAAATTTCTACAAGTTGTATCTAACGGTTTAAAAGGCACTAGGGTAGTGACTTTCACCTAGGTGGCTAATTGACGGGTAATTGCATCTAAGGCACGATTGACATGATTGGGGAAATATGTTATAACCGTTGCTCGATATTACCCACTCTACACCTCTCGGTAGAAAGAGTGGTTTTGCCCAATTGACTCTCTCGAGACCAATTAGGTATGCATATTTGCCCAAGCAACTAGGGTTCAAGTCGGGTAATTACTCTCTCGAGGTTTAACCCTTTAATTGGGACTATCAAATCTCTTGAGTCCATCCCAATTCCTTCTTGAATCAATTTTGGAGACTTAGGCTCTCTTTCTCAAGAAGAGCCTAAGTCAACTTAGCACAAACTAGTGTTTGCAACCACTAATTCATAAATTAAACCATAAAATTGACCCAAATAACAAACACACATAATCAATCTAACCTTAAATCACAACACCCATCAATTACCCACACTAGGGTTGAGCCACAACCCTAGCTAATGGGTTTAGCTACTCATGCTTGAAGATAAAATCAGAGAAATAGATGAAGAGAAAGACATATTAATTAATTACTAA
>NW_017670310.1:134674-135028 GCF_001879085.1 Nicotiana attenuata
GGAGAGCCTATAATCACGCCTCAAGTCAAACTTCACTTAGGATTTCGCCTCAACAAACATTCAGGGCAAGTTCTAGACTGATGGCTCGGGACTTGGACTCGCAATTCAATTACTCACCACACAAGCTAGGGGATTGCTAAAGACATAGAGTCGGTGGCCCACAACGACCTTAGATACGATTTGAGCAACACAAATGGTTCCCGAAAAACCACTTAGATGATTATCGGTCAACACAAGAGTCTCAAGGTCATGACTTTTCACCATCCTAAACACAACAATTTGTTTTTGACCATAAGATCAAAGGCAAATGTGCTAGGCCCAAGTGAAGCTTTGCTTTGAGGTACCCTTAATTAC
>NW_017670310.1:135081-180277 GCF_001879085.1 Nicotiana attenuata
AGGGTATTAGAATATACAATAGGACGGATAGAATATATACAATAGAAATAGTTAACTTTATATACAGACCAAAGGAAAGATAAAAAGTGCGATAAAAGTAACTAAATATAAAATTATATACAGACCAAATGAAAATCAAGAAAGCATAAAATGGTATCAATATATACAGTCATCCAAAAATGTAGGGCGCACCCCCTCGAATAAAAGCTGGCATTGTCCCCAATGCCAACTAGTCCAAATAAGCACCAAAAAGATAGAGAAAAAGGATATAGAAAACTCCCTAAGCCGTGTCTGTCTGCATAGGATCATGGGTGGTCCCTAGGTCCTCTATGTGCTCGGGAACCTCAGACTGGTTGCCGGTGGTCTGCTCTGCTGCTGCGGGGACCTGGGCCTAGACAGGCTCTGGAACTGGTACATTCTGTGGCTGACTGGAGGAAGCCTCCGGTGGGTCCGCCAACTGGATGATAGCATCATCTGCTCTAGGGATCATCCTCCTCCTCTTCGGAGGCCTCTGGGTCTGCTCCGGTTGTGGATGAGCTGCTGGGACTGGATCATCAAGCAATAGGTCCAAAGGCAGCTGGTCTGCCTTCAATCTATCAGCATCTGCCCGCAGCTCCTTCACGGACTCCTTGGAGGCCCGTGTCTTCCGCAGCTTCCTATGCTCTTTAGCAAGCTCCTTGAGAGCCTTGCTATGTGAATCCACTGCCTTTGTGAGCACAGCCTGAGTGCTGAGGATCTTCTTCTGGTTCTCAAGTATCTCATTTTAGCGCATCCTCGATTGATTGGGGTACATGTGGGGCTGGGGGAGCTGACTGAGTTGCTACAGTATTAGTCAATGTGGACAACTTGGATGAGGCAGTCTGTATCCAGTTGTTTATACTTATCAGGGCCTGGCTCAGCCGATGGGCAGTGAGGGGATGTGCCTGGCTAGATGGGATCTCCGGGCCTACTAATGTGGAAGGGCCATGAGGAATGGCTGAAGATATGGAAGGTCCGGGAGGCATATCAGCAGAAATGGAGGTAGGCTCAGCAGGGACCTCTACCACAACTAGCTCTTCAGACTGGCCAGTTGGGGCAGAAGTAGGGGCTTTGTAGTTCTTGTCCTTGGGGTTGTCATTCCCCTTCAAGCTATACCAGGAGAACGGGGCTGTCGCCTTGACCTTGACGTCGTAGGGCTTCTTGTCCACCTTCAGGTCCCGAAATACATGGTGAGGGTGCTAGGAAACGGGTAGTTCCGATCATGCTCCACTCCCACTAACGAGATAATACGGGACATCACATTCCCCACATTTATGGGGTATCCCACCATAATCGAAGCAACCAAAATAGCCCAGTGGAGAGGAAGGGTCTGGTCATGTGTAGTAGGATCCAACCGGCTGCAAACAAATGTCTCCCAACCCCTCGCCTCAAAGTTCAAGGTCCTCCGCAATATTTTGACCCCAGCAGTCAACCAATCAGGAACGGTACTTGGGATTGCCAGGTACTGAGCTAACCATGGGTGGACCTCCTCGCCCATCTCCAACTTCGCCATGTACAAGGTTTCATCCTCCTCATTGAAGCCCAAGTATTCGTTGAGGTATTTCCCATCAAACAACACTGTCTTGTTACGAACCTCGGTCACTTTGGAGCCCTTTTTTATGTGGGCTACATTGCAATAAAATTCATTGACCATGTGTTCGTTAGCATCTACGCAGTCATCTAAAACGTACTCCCAACCCACTCTAGTTCTAAATTGTCTTTACACATCAGGGTTGTGGGGTAATAGATCTATGTCGATGGAACTCCTTTCCGATATCAACTTTCTCACCGCCCACCACTCCCTAAACTTGTGGTACGCCACCTGGCTCACAAACCTGTCCTCCCAAACATCGGGCCTTCTAGTTCGGGCAATGCTTCCCACTTGAGGCTCACCACCTTCAGCTATCTCCTCATCCCCTTGTACCTCCTCCGCACCTCCGTCTGCACCCTCACCGGATAATGAAGCTATGGGAGAGGTGGAGTAATCACCACTGCCGGCTGCTGAGCCCTCAGACGACTCAGTGGGAATATGCTCTGGTGCTTTGGCAGTGGGTGATGGTGGAGGGGTATCTCTTAGCCTGAATCTCTCCGGCCAGTCTTCAACATATTCTGGCATGGAGTTTGAAGATATTTCCCTTGATGGTTGATACTCACTCCCCGAGGAATAGGAAGCAGCTCTGTCTGCAGCTTTGATTATTTTCTGGTCTTTTTTATGTTCTCCCGAGCTTGGGGAGTGAGTTTTACCATCTTCTTCTTCGCTCCCCGAGAGGGTTCTCTTTTTCCCGGTTGTTTTAAGCCTTTTCCTTGTTGTCTCACCATTGTCTGGAAACACAATTCAAATAACTTGTTAGTATCAATGGGTAGACATAAAACAGTGTTGCAGACAAATGAAAATGTTGCAGGAGTTGCCTAGTGCGGACCGCACAAATGGTAGTGCGGCCGCACTGAGGCCACCGCGGACCGCACACAAATGACCGCGGTCCGTACAGGTATGGGGTTCCAAAAACCTGGTCTCTGAATCTTACTAGTGCGGACCGCACAAAACCAACTGCGGCCGCACTGGGCCAGTGCGGACCGCACAAAATGTAGTGCGGCCGCACTAGGCAAAGGTCACCTGGACACAAGATGGCACCGCGGACCGCACAGAAATGACCGCGGTCTGCGCTACGTGCCCAGACATGGCACTGAGTTAGGGTTTATCAGATTTTGCTTTTAAGTCCAAATTTCCACCTAATTAGGGTCTCTAATCAATTACCCAGTACCTAAAACTACTAAGTCCACAAGAATTATCATTTAAACTAGTCTAACCTAGCATTCGAACTAACTACGGGAAGAAGAAGAACTACAAGCTAAGAGAAATGAAAATAAAATGAAATTACACAATTAACTAAGAAGAATTTAGTGAAATGTTGCCAGATATTGAGATGAAGTGAAGTTAATCAATGCTAAGCAAGTTTTTACGATCAATTTCAGGGAATGAACAGTAACAATATGCTCTGAGATTCAACTTTGCGAAAAGGGTCAAAGAATCCCTCAGGGTCTAGTTATACAAAAAACCCTGGGGCCCATTCTCACCTACCAGTGCGGCTGCACAAAATGGACCGCAGTCTGCACTGGTCACTTTTGTTAAATTCCAACTCAGTAACCCACCGCGGTCCACACAAAATGGACTGCGACCGCGGTGGTCCACCCCGGACCGCACCAAATCAACTGCGGCCGTGGTGGCAAACTTCAGAGAGCAATTTTTGTCACCCTGTACCAGTGCGGACCGCACAAAATGGTAGTGCGGCCGCACTGGAAACTTCAGAGACCTGTTTAATTCTTCAATTATGTCCTGCACTGCATCAACTCAATCAAGTTGAAATATATTAACATAAAATCAAGTTGCTCAGCTCCAAACTCTGTCGTCTCTGTTCAAGGACAAACCCTAGTTTCAATGCAGAGCGTTAGAGCGTCTTCCACCTCCATTGCAGTTAAATCTTGCATACTCAATCGTTCTGGATCGTTGCAAGAAGAAAGGGCATTCCTCCGCATGTTTGAAGACTTGCCTTACATTATTCACTATTTCAGAGTTAATATTACCCAAGAAGATGGTGTCACCCTTAACAACTTACTTCTCGAATATGCCTCGGGAGGAAGCTTAGCCGATCGTCCTCACAACTACAATTCAGGGGAAGGGCTATCAGAGTCTGAAGTTAGAAAATACACTAGGAATGTTGGTTTAGGGCTCATTCCCATACACAGCAGAGGAGTTATTCACTACTACAATGGAGGATATCGACGGAGGAGAAAATAGCAAGCGAACTAGACAGAGAAGAGGAAGAGAATCGGAAATTTTAATGGGATGGGGGAAGAGAATGGTATGTATCAAAGTAGAGAGAGAAAGAAAATATTGTAACCGATTAGCGTATTTAGTGGCTTAGGGCTAGGAGGTTACCAAAATTAAATATTTTGCTATAAACTTTAAAAGTTATCTATAGAATATAATTTTTTTAAATGATATTTATTTAAAAGAAATAAGGTGTTAACCTTTGCTATAGGAGGTAAAAATTCCAACAAATATCACCTGATCAACTAGTAAACAGTGGGCCTGGCCCACTTTATAATTTATAATTAACTAATCAAAATTACGTATTTCTAATTCTTAATTTATAATGTGCAATTAGCCTCCAACCACTTATTTAATACACTGTATCATATATTATCATAAATTTTTCTTTACAAGCTTAGGCCCAATAACTAAAAAAATAATTAATTCTTCAATCTCACAATTATTAAGTATATAAAAAAAAAGAGTTATTACAGCAGGTACAACACAACGACTTAAACTTTCCCTTACTAGTCCACGATCTAGTAGTTTCTTGACTTGTCATTGAAGTTCCTCTTGTTGTGTTGGATTCATTCGATATGCTGCTTTATTCGGAAGTGGTGAACATTGAATTAAATCAATTTGATGTTGATTGACCTCATTGGTGGTAAGGAAGAAGATGTAGTATCAGAAACAACATCATGAAACTCATCCAATATTGCTTGAAGTCGTGGGTCATTGACTTCTAATGACTCTTTCATGGTGATATATTCCACTTCCTTAGGCACTACAACAAGCACTTCCTCTCCTTCCTTCAAGTGTTCTTCTACCTTAGCTTGTGTAATGTATGTCTCCTTCATTTTAGGATTTGACTTCTTTAAATCTTCAAGGTTCAGCAGTTTGATCTTCTTTCCATCCTTGACGAAAGAATAAGTGTTCTTGAAGCCATCATAAATTTCCCTTCTGTCATATTCTCATGGTCTCCCAAGTACTAAGTGGCCAGCATCCATAGGCATTACATCACACCAGGCCTTATCTTGATAATTCTTACCAATAGAGAAAGAAATAAGGTGTCGTTTATTAACTTGTACATTCCTTCCTTCATCCAGCCACCTCATGCGGTATGGCTTCTGCAATGGCTCTATCTCAAACCCCAATTTGTTAACCATTTCTTCAGAACTACATTGGTGCAACTTCCTGGATCAATGATGAGTGTACAAACCTTTCCCTTAGATGTACAATGTGTATGAAAAATATTGTGTCGCAACCATGGTTCTTCCTTGCTAAAATCTGAATGAAGAACGCGTTGGATCATAAGGTATTCTCCATCATCTCCTTATTCAGTTACTTATTCCAAGTTTTCATCATGTTGCTCTTCACTTGATACCAACTAACAATCCTAGTTTGACTAGAACTACAAATATATAATCCTACTAAAATCAAAATTAAATTACTAGGAAATAAGAAATAAGAAATCTCAATCTTTAAGGGAAAGAAATCCTAATCTTGAATGGATTCTTGGACTTCTTCAATTTCTTGGAATTCTTGAGCCTCAATTGGACTAAGGCTAGTTAGTGTAAGCATTTTAACTTCCTGACCCAATTCTCCAAATCCATTGGCACCTTCATGAGCAATAAGCCTCCATTGTTGTAAAAAACTTGGCCTCCATATGTTCATTATTTAGCCAACATTAAGGAACCAAGTGTTCCGATTTCAATCCGAACCCTTCTAAATTCCGAACTAACCATCCCGTAAGTTGTAAAACAGTTAAAGCACATACGGGGAGTCTTATTTAGGGAAACGGGGATCTAGAAAGAAAAACGACCGGTCAGATCATTACAGCTGCACGTAAACATCAAATCTAGAAGACTAACAAGGCACGTAGTGTAATTAAAGCAGTACAATTATGATACCTACTAATACAAAATTTCTATTATAACATCTTGTTATTAAAAGTATTTGATTTCCCATTCAACAATGTCAAACCAGTTGATGAAGGGTGTAATATTATCTGTGCTGGATAACATTTTAAATTATATGAAAATAATAAATAGTTTACTTACTATTTATTATTTATTCTTTGGCCGAGCATATATTATTGTTTATTTCTATAATAGAAATAAATTGGCATCTTATATAAAATATTTTAGTATGTGATGTAATAAAAAAAAATTATCTTAAGATGATTAATGTTTTAAATGATCAAAAATCGAATGAAGTACTTATTTTAATAGAGAGAAAATGGAATTTGCTTAAATCACATCTATCTATATATTATTAAAAGGAAAGAAAAAAGCCTCATCTTTAAGCCTATTGGCAGCATTAAAATTGGTCACATGTCATATATTAACTAATTAGCTATTAACTAATAACTAATTCAGCCATATGGCATAACCCGAAAAAGCCATATAACTTATTTCTTAATTAATTAATAATAAATAACTAAATCAAAATATTAAAAAAATTAATAAAATATCTATCCATATTTTAAAAAGAATAATATGATCATAAGATGACAAATGTAGATTTTTAGGACAGCTCCAAAAAAGTTGGAGTTTAGTTATTTTATAATTAAAAATGAAAATGAAAAAAATAAAAATAAAAAGGAACTGCCCATTCAAATTGGGGAGTAGTTTCAAGTTAGATTTTTAAAATAAGAAAAAATAAAAAGCTGCCAATTCAAGTAACGAATAAATAAACTTACTCACGAGAAAACGAAAATTTTTAATTGTAAAATTATAGTGATAAAAGTTATTTGAATTTGAGATGAGAAAGTATCTTTTTAATTATAATGAGAAAAATCATGCAAATAAAAAAATATAACTAAAAACATAGTAGATAAAGTCAAAAATAAAAAAATATAGAACAATGAATGAATTTCAAGTAAAAGAGTAATAAATTAATAATCAACTTTCTCATGATTAAGAAATCTATATTATATTAAAGGAGGTAATAAGCAAGGACATTAAATCTAAAGACAAACTAATAAAATTCATATGATAATGCAATTATACTGAGCAACGAATAAAGCAATAACGATAATCGAGGAACATAAGAAGAAAACATGGCATAAAATTATAAAATGATAAAATGTATTAGAATTTCATATCAGAAAACGTTTTAAGTTTTATTGACAAAAATCATACATATGTAAAATATCATGTAAGTTACATCTTAATAGATAAATTCAGAAACAAAAAATATTAGGTAATAAAAGAATATCAAGCAATAAAGCATAATTTTAAACGATAGTTGACTTTAATAATTAAATCTTAAAAATCAAAATTTTAATAAAAAGTCAAAGGAGAAGAAAAACTTAATTTCTTGGCATATAATATAAAAATAACTATTATTTAAACCATTGGTAGATTTATAACTAAAAAGGAAAAAAATAATTTATATTTTTGATGAATTCAAATGAAGATATACAATGGAAAAAACGTTTCAAAAGAAAAGTTCTAAGAGTATAATATATCCTATATCAATATTATATTAAAAAGAGATAATTACAAAAATATTAAGTCAGTAACAAGCTAATAAAACGCCATAATAGCAAATAAAATAATAATAAATATAGCATATTATATAATAAAAAAAGTGAGGAACTGAATAGTTATTCGATGTCAATATGAATCTTTTTCTAATTTCATCTATTTTCTTATTGGGCATGTTTCACTGGATTAAAAAAAATAATAATAATTCACGCAATATGATATAATATGGTCAAACAAATTAGATCACACAACATGATTTATTTTATCCGCACATATACTAGTAATAGATTATATTTTAAAAAATGTTTGCATGACGTCATCCTCTCCTTCAACGACGCGCACACATCTATTAATGTTGCACTCAAACATCAAATCTAGAAGACTAACAAGTGAGACAGTATAATTAAAGCAGTACAATTATGATACCTAGCTAGAAATACAAAATTTTGAGAGCCAAATGAAAATTATTAAGTAATCTTCAACAACTTGTGTAACGTTTCTAATCTTGAACAAGTAGTGTAACGTTCTCTAATAATGTTCAACTACTTACGTAACGTAATCTCTCTGGCATGGGTTTATGATTTGACTTGCTCTCTTTGTCTTTCTTTGTTTTCACATTTGATTCTGTTGAAAGCCATCAAACAATCAGATCTTTTTCATAGCTATAAAAAGGTAGTATGTGTTTGAAATGGTTGAGGAATAAAAATGGTGAAGATGGGCGTTTTAATATTGGTTTTGTGTACATATTTAGTTGGGAGCATTAAAAGTAGGGAATTGGCGGAGAATGATTGCATAGGTGAAGGAGCTAAGACATGTAGGAGGAATGGGATTGATGGTGAAAGTGGTAAAGGTGATGGTAAATGGAGTAGGAAAGATAGAATATCTGATGCACTTTCAAATAGGCAAAGATATGATGATGGACCTCATGGTATAGCAAGATTGTCGGGTCAAAAGTACGGTTATGTGCCTATTGGACCTTTTATAGGCGGAGGACGACGGCCTGTACCACAAATTCCTGGTGGCACTGGAGGACCTGGACTAGGATATGGTGGTATACCTGGCACCATACCTTCTATAGGAGGAGGATTACCTGAAGGACTTGGGCTTGGATATGGTAGTATTCCTTTGATCGAGGGACCCGATGGTGTTCTTCCTGGTATACCATTGTTAGGACCTGACGGTGTACCTTTAATAGGACAAGTACCTGGTCAAGGATATGATGGTGTTCCTGTCGGATATGGCGTTGTTCCTGGTATACCTTTGATAGGAGGAGGACATGGAGGAATTGGTGGAGGAGTAGGAGGTGGTTTTGGAAAGGGAACAAGCGGATGGGGAGGCGGCGCTGGTGGTGGTGGTGGATTTGGAGGCATAGGTGGAGGCTTTGGAGGAGGTGGTGGTGCCGGTGTTGCCGCTTATGTTAACACCAATACTAAGCATCATTGACATGTAATAAACTCAAATTTGGAAATAAAAGATACTTTCTTCTTCTTTAATACTCATGCATGACATATTTTGCCCAACTTCATTTTATTTATTTAACCGTTTTCATTTGAACAATTTACTTTAAATGATAATTTTATGCTTAGACGTTATTTAGTGGTAAAATTATCTCACCGAGTAATCATCACTAGTTACAAATAGCTATAAATGGTTGCCCAACTAGGATTCTCTGTTTTCTCTTTACATTCTGCCCTCCTTCTGTAGGTTAGGAAAGGGCTAGTTTAGTTCACGTAAAAATCCGTTTTTTTTTCCTTTTAAATGGGGTGAAATTTTTGTGCCGGAGACGTTAAAGTTACGGGGGAAGTGCGTGCACAGTTAGTCACTAATTAGAGATGTCTTTATTTTTTAACCACTGCTTAAAATGTATTTACTCTTTAGCCAGGCTTAATAAAATTTTACCCGCCCGGACGAAAATACCCCTGTGCTAGACATGGGTGCCGTGTAAATATTAAGGACATAGTGTCCTAAACTTCATGAATGTTGTGTAAATATTAAGGACAACGCATCCTTTATTTGCACCTTCCGTTAAACTTTAGGACATCATGTCCTTAACTTCATATGTGTACTGTAAATGTTACTTCATGTTACTTATGTGAACTTATTTGACTGGGCACGAAGTTTAAAAAAGAATGAAGACTTTTGGAATTTGTGGTCCTAAACTTAAGAAAGAATGTCTAATTGTTGTCAGTTTTGAGTAAATCTTTAAACACCATCCTTGTACCCTTTCCACCTACTTTCATACCATATCAAATGCCTAAAAATGCTTCCATATTATTTCCAGAATAAAATGATTCCATACCAAAAGAACCTTAGGTCTAGGAAGTAAGCGTTTTAGCAAACAATACACATACACAATTGTCAGTACTTTAAGGCCCCGTTTGGTCATAAATTTTGTCAAAATAAATTTGAGATTTATTTTCAAAATTCATGTTTGGCCATAAATTTTGCTCATATTTTGGCCAAATCCCAAATCAAAATTTTCAAATTCCAAAATCAGCTATTGAGCTGAATTTGGGCCAAAATCCTAAAACTTGGGAATTATATACATGTTTTTTCAAAATAAAGTTGGAAAATATGTTTTGAAAACGTATGTCCAAACACATTTTCATCTTCAAACCAAACTTCACCCAAATCAGATTTTTCAAAATAAATTTGGGATCTATGGCCAAACGCTAGCTAAGTTTTTTAACTAAAAGCCCGTTTGGACATAAAAAAAATTGCACTTTTTTTCGAAATCAGTGTTTAGTCATAAAATTTCCAATTTTTACTTGAAGATGCATTTTGGAATTTTTTGAAAATTTGAAAACTCCAAAAAGCTATTTTCAAAATTCACTCAAATCACTCACAAAACTTCAAAAACAACCCAAATTATATTCATGTCCAAACACAACTCTAATTTTCAAATACCATTTTCATTTGAATTTTTTTTTCACTTTTTTCTGGAATTTTACAATTCTTATGTCCAAACGCCCACTAAATAAACGTTTTAGCAAAATGCAACCTCATACATAGTCAAGGTTTTAAGTTTTAACTAAGTAAACTTTATAGCCAACACCTCGTCTTTAGCCAGAAGAGCACAAATCCGTGCAGTTAACCAATACTATGCAAAAGACTGAATAATCCAGTGACAAGCATGCCTTGCTACAATACATTAAAGCTGTGTAAGAATTTTTTCCAAGGATCCATTACAACAATTACATCTCAACCCCAATCTGGGGGTCACTATGGATATATATAAATAAAGTACAACATTTATATCTCCTAAATCTTATATTTGGAAGAAAAATTGTTCTACTGCGCCCACCCTTCTATAATTTCTCACCAAGTGGAAGAATATAAAATCAGCTTGGATATACAGCAGGGAAGAAGCCGAAACTGTTTGTTTGCTAAAGAAAATGATACAACATGGATAAACGTCGAATAAGAAGCCAACAGTTCACCCCAACCATTGAGTTTTCCATTGTAAAAGAACCCATCTACCACTTCACCACGACAATCTGCACTGCAGATTTAGCCAACACTTGGGCAGAGTGCAGTTTGTTAGGCTCATCACTTTTGATTCATCGCCAGTAGTCGAAGAGTTCATTTGCTGAGGCATGAGTATCACCGCTGAGACTATACTTATTCCCCTTCTGCACCACGCCCATGCAAGAAATGTTAATGGCCAATTTTTTGTGATCCAAAATTTGTGGGGGTTGGGGAAGGAGGGAAAACAAACAGGATATTTAACACATCACAACCTCAATTCAGCAGTGTATCAAAATAAGCAGTTAGTACTTGAAAGCTCAAAGCAAAGTCTAGATATGCAGCTAGAGGAAGTGGGCTTGTAATAGGGGGATCTGCCAACAAACAGAACTAATCTAAGAACTGTAAAAGAGTAATTTTGGCAACTATTAAGTAGTGAGCTTGCATAAATGTGGCTATGGAATTTATTGCAAAGACTTATGTTTAGGTTACATATTACAGTTAGCGGGTGAAACTTTTGTTGGAAAGGATTGTGTTCAATGGTGACAAAGAGAACACTTGGAGGAGCAGATTCAAACCAGAAAGGACACTGAAACTTTGAAGAGATGGAAAATACGGAGATGTTATTCTAGTCTATTCGTATTTTTGGTGCAAAACATCATATTGCATTATGTGGTTAGCAGAATTTAATTTTTTTGGACATTGGTTTGCATCTAATTTACTCTATTTTCGACAAATAACACCAACTTGGTGTCTTGAAGTCTTTAACAAAACTACTGTCTAATCAAAAAAAAAAAAAAATATATGCTCAGACTTTAGAAGGAAAGAATGTACAAACTGACCTTTTGATGGATCAACATGTACAAAGAAACTGGCTGCAACAATGAGATAGCATAGAATAAGCATCAATCCCTTAAAATAGTTTGATGTTCCTTCCTGCATATTGCAAAGTAACAATTAGAGTTAGTAGCAATCCTTTAATGGCTGAGTAGTATAGGATAGGGAGCATGCTGGACAACATCATCTATTTTATTCAATTGTCCAATTGGTGTGGGGTGGGGGTGGCAGCAGAAGGGTTAGATGACAAACCTGCAGCATAAACGCCACGACTAGCACTGTGATAAAGAGTGTAGCAGTCTCAAACAATTGGAAGTTCAAGTCCATTGGTTTTCCCATGAACCAACCAACAACAACACAAAATGGAATCTGCATTATCAAAAGCATGAGATCTACAGCTAAGCAACTTGATTTACATGCTCTATTATAAATTTTGAATAACTACAAACTGACTGCACTAAATGTACACCACACAAACAAACAAACAAACAAATCCAGTATGTTCTCAGGACTGCCTGTATGAATTAAAATTAAAAAGTAAAAAATAAAATATTTGTCATCGGATATTTTCCAAACTTAATTCAGATGATTCTTGTATCACATTTTAATGTCTTACCACAAACATTGATATCTGAGTTGATGACCCAATTGCAACACCAAGTGTAATATCCTGCAAACAATACCCCGTTAGCAACCTATTCTGGAGCAAATGAGATAGTGAATATGGTTTTTCAAGAACTTACAAGCTTATCTTTCATTGCAAACATGATTGCACTTGCATGTTCTGCAGCATTTCCAACAATTGGAAGCAGGATGACACTAATAAAAGACACCGGCATGTTCATTGAGTCAGATGCTCCCTGAAATCAAGTTAGCAATATGAACAAATTATGATGAAGAACATACAGAAAATCAAAAATCAAAAGAACTTAAACAAAATTTTTAATGTTCAGATATATGCGTGAAGCTTGAATTTACCAAAATGTAGGTGCCTGTATCACTTAATCTAATGGTGATTGAAGTCAATGGTATAACCATGAAATTGCATATGATATTGTCAATCGGATATATGGAATTGGGGAAATATTACAAGATGAAAGATTGAAATTGATTAACAAATAAAATGGGAAAAAAATTGCTTCCAGCAAGATCTCTACCAACGAAGACAAATATATTCCACTATAACGATCAACAGTTAAAAGTTGCAACTCAGCCAGAACCCAAAGTGATTATTTAGGAAAAAGAAGAAGATCAGCGTGTGAGCCAAGTACCCTCATATAACCTAAACGAGACACTTAAAATCAATACCATTTGCTCTGAAGGGGGCAAGTCACAACACAAGCAAATTCTTCTTGGCCAAACGCTGCAGGGAATTCTTAACTAACTCAAAGAATCTTTATTACTTGCTGGCTAATAATACACCACGTATGATACACATTTACAAGGGAAGAAAATGTTAGACTATCCTCTGAAATTTCACTCGATTATCAAAATTACTTTAACATCGAGGTTATATTAGCCATCTCAGAAGATAATTGTCAAACTTGCTGGTTAATATAATACACAGTTAGTGAAGCTTATGAGAAGAAAACGTGTATATTTTTCATGTTTCCCAAGGAAAGCAGAAGTGCCCTATAGTCTTTTCAATTCACTGATCAAACATACAGCCCCATCAGTTTGAAATCCTTTTCAAGCACTTCGTCAAATGACAATACCAAACATATTCTTCTGGCGAATGGCCTGATGGCAGGTCAGGAAACTGATCTCCAATCTAAAGTTATGCTGCAGTGGCATTCATAAAGTTACATTCCCAAAATTTTAGTCAATTTTAAATCATTGATCAGTCTACATATTGCAGATGGCCACATAGTGTTCGGTGTGGTCAGCTAATCCATGCAGATACATTTGTATTGTCTCACTATACATATTGGATGTAATTTCACCTGAGACAGAAATGAGGCAACACTAACTCGGAAAACAATAAGTACTCTCTTAGAAACAGATTGAATGACCAAATTCTACTTCCAACAGTCGGGAAAATATAATGTTTGACCAAATGCTTCATCAGATTCTTTTTAAAATTTTCCAAGTGAGAAAATTACCAGGAAGTATATTCATATAATTCATAAATTACTAAAATCCTTTCTTTTATTAATCAGGTAACCATAATTTTCTAAGGTCTTATCTTTAAAAGGGAAATTAATCACCTTGCAACTTCACATTTCACTCACCTTTTCCATAAAGATATGGTGAAAGACATTAAAAAATATAACATTCAATAGTTTATGGTGGGGTGTCAGAATAGCTCGTAGCGCATGAAGCCTTAATTACAACATCTTGTGTAACTAACAATTGTTGTGCATTTTGAACCTCATAGTGAACCTTAAACTGTGCCATCACTACATAACACAGTGGTCATCATTGCAGGGCTCCAACAAGTTATTTCAAGGCACACGAAAGAGAGGAAAACACACCACAAAGGCTCCAAAGACCATGCAGAGTGAAAATCAAACAAGGATCATTATGCTGGCCAAGTATAGTTCATGAAAGCTTCAGTTACTTAAATCAACAAAGCATTGATTAATTAACACAACAGGAAAAAAGATAAGGGGAAAGTACGATAGTCACTATCTCAATTATCTAAAGTCAGCAGGTTATCACGCAGAAAATTAGCAACTAACTTACCAAAAAATGATAGCATTTTCAATACAGCAGTGAAAAAGTGCCTACAACCAAAAAAGTCAATAAAATAAAAGAAGAAAAGAAAGGTCACCTGGATAGCATCAACGAGATACCCAGATAGCACAGATATCCATATTGTCAAAATAGCAAGCCACCCTATAGCTTCCCATTGTGTTATCTCAGGGGCCTCTTCTTCATCAGAATCTTCGGCATTATTTTCTCTATCCTGTTCACATATTAGAGAATTAGATCAAACTAATGTATCCTGCAGCAACACGAGTTGATATGTCACATTATCATAGTACGAGTTCTTGGTACAAGGTTATTTGGGAACAAAAAACTGAAATTTTCTGCAAACCTTACTCCTCCATAACAGGCCTCTGATTACTAAATAGGAAAACATAGTTGTCAACAGCTAATGCCGCAGACTACCTTAGAGAAATCGTACAAGCTGAATAATCAGAAATAAATTCCAAGATTTTCAGCAATTTACCTCATTGATAGGACTATATAGATTTTGTTGACTCTTGAGCTGAAAAAATAGGTAACTTGCATATGCTATCAGCATTATGCAACTGCTAAACCTTGAAAGAGCCAGCTCTGACTTCCCAAAATGCACTTCTGTGTGCGTGAAATGAAGTACAGCCGGAAACAATATGCCCATGACTGCCATCAATAACAATCCTGAATTCACGATAGCAGTTGCCTGCAATGTAATAATTATCATTAATATTAGCATATAACATTAGTGAGAGCACATTATAGCTGAGATAATACGAAATTACAGTGAAGCATCACATTCACAAAAGACAAAAGTGTTAACTTCATTGGACATTTCGTGATGACACGGTTGATCAGAAGATAATCACCTTACTGAAAACCTGGACTTTCTGATGATGAACAATCCCACCACAGAAGAAAGCACATCCAAGCACCAAGAGCATATTTGACAAAATAGAACCCAGCAAGGATTGTTTAACGACCCTCATCATTCCATTATTCAATGCATATAATGAGATTATCATTTCAGTCGCATTGCCAAATGTAGCATTCAGAAGGCCCCCAACTATACATCAGAAAACAGAAAAGGTCATCCCAATAATCAAAAGAAATGTGCTAGGTCTGTAAACAAATGCACGACTTAAAACTTCCATCAAAGGCAAGCAGAAGAGCAGAAGTACACAAAGAGTATATAACCATTAAAATAGTAGCAAGAAAATCATATCTAGTGATTCGAGTCAAGGAGGATGAAATCCAAAAATTTACTTCAAGGGGTTTCTAGTTCCTCAAGTGGTAATGTGGAACCCACTCCAAGAAAAAATACTTGACTGATTCAATTGTTGCACATCTCAAATTCAACTAATCTTTCCTCATTACTCAATCCCTCGGTAAAAACCAAACTTAACTCACATTTTCAAGTTACTCTGTGGCGGAATTGATATTCAACTTAAACATTGAGATTCCTGCTTAATGACGGTGGTGTCGGGCCAGCTTGCGCGCACCTCGACTATTCCACCGAGTATCTACTGCCTCCCACTAGCAGAGATACCACGTAACTCCGCCATGAAGGTTTAGGTAGATGGAAAGAAATCGCCTAGTAGCTTTTTTATTGAGATTATGCAAGCAATTTGAGAAGCTTCTCTCAATAATTCACTCAAAAGGAAAAAGTTCAAAACTTATTCCTCAAAAACAAAAACAAACAACATATGGTAAAACAACCAATAAACAAATGTGTACCTGTAGGCCCAGTAAAAAATGCAAGCTGCCTACAACAACAACAACATACCCAGTATTATTCAACATTGTATGAAGAAAATTAAGGAATTCAATGAGTGTAAAAGAATTTAGTAGCTAAGGAGAAGTAAAATAACTTGAAGAGCATAAACATACTCAGTTGCATAGCCCAAACGCTCAGCTAAGGGTGTAATCCCCACTAAACTGAAGAAAAAGACCCATTCCTGAAATATCGAAATGAATCCAAGATAAATAAATAAAGCAACTAAATTTTTTAAAAAAAAATAATTGAAATGGAAAACAAACATAGACTAATATAGAATATATGGTAAGTAACCTGCTATATTATACTGATAGTGTGAAAAATCTACTCTAGTGTCAGTGTATAAATCATTTGTGTTTAATTTCTAAGGACTAGCGATTTGAAAATTATTTATACAATCAAGTCACTTTAAAGGTAATTGCAAGTACTATTGATTAGTAATACAGAAAAAAATCTGCTATAACAGACTACCATAGCTAAAAACAAAGATATATGGCAAAAGTTAAAGTTGGAGACTTTATACATGTTTTTTTGTAACATAGTGTAGCAGTATAGCCAGAGGTCCAAAAGGAAGCAAAATATTGATCTTTGCTTTAAGTATAACAATGTATATACTCCTCATAAAGCTGATCTGATCCATCTTCCTTAAAACTCTCGAATATGAGTAGAAACTTCTAGGTGACGCCATATGAGCTGCTGCCTCAAAATGTAGAGTTTCTGTCTTGTTTATAGCATTATGAGATGAACTAAAAGGGATCTCCTCATCAGATTCAAGGTCTACCTTCTCCCCTATAGATCCCATCTCAACACTTTTGTCAGTTGAAAATAGTGAATCAGCCAATTGAATACACTGATTTGAATGCGCAAACTCAGTAAATTACAGAAATTAGAATCGAAATTAGTAGTATCAAATTAGGAGAAAAAGGAAACAGAAAAGAAGGCACTATTTGTGTATATATGTAGATATTATACATAGAAAAATCCGTCCCTGTCCCTGAAACGTGAAGAAGCCGGCGACAGGGAGGAAGACGAAGGTTCTGCGAAGTAGTCTCTGCCTAATAATTTTATTTTTTATTTTTATTTTTGTAGTAATGGAGCACTAATGATAGTATAATAATTTTCTTTTTCCAATATAAGTAGGATGATAAGATAAGGTAGTGATACAATTGTTTTTTCTTTCTGACGTTGAAATTGGATATTTGGGAATTTTTAATTCCTCCAATGTTATGTCATTCTCATTTCCAACTTGAATATCTTTTTTTCCTTTTTTTTAAAAATAATTTACATTATTTTAAAAGTAATAAAAGGATTTTTTAAGAAGGAATTCGTAAGATTTTTTCCTTTTTCTCTGTACTCCCCATCCACTCATTTCTCTTTTACATCCTTCTTGATTTGATGTAAATGTTCAATTAAAGTGTAACTTTTTACCGAAATAGATGTATTCTACCCGTTGGCAATTAAAGTAAATGTTATTCTACCCAACTGGGCTGCGAATGCCTGTTGCTCTCTTGTTTCAGTAAATTTTTCCCATCTTACATATTCTTACTTTTATAAGCACAAAAAAAAGTTAAATTGACTACAATCTCAAGCTGCGTCTGTGTTTTGCTTAGCCGTTGTGACTTGAGGATGGAAGAAATTGATCATCTAATTTCCTGACTGGTTTTGCCTTTTCATCTTTCTCTAAATAATCAATTTTAAAGAGAGAAAATTGATCGTTTAAGAAGCAGCTTGCATCATAATTTCCTGTAAATTAAGCCATTTCGCCTTCTTTTTACCTTGTAAAATGCATGCTTATGTTTTACTCATTGCAAGTTGTTTCCTTGACCATGGAGGTCTGTTCCCTCTCATATTTTCCAATGCATCTCGATTCCATTTTAAAAATAAGAGAAGAAAGTAAGGAATAGTTAAACACAAAGTTTGACTGCAAGCAAAGAAGAGAAGAAACAGTTCCTGTAGCTCCTCAATTCAGCACAAATTTCAACAGCACAGCAAGAAGAATAATCATGCTTCATTTTGCATTAGCCTAGGCAATGTGATATGAGTTTAAGCCAGTCACTTCAGTGAAAAGAAAAAACCACCACTTGCCATGCTCGACAAAGGCTCAAAATTTCTAAATCTGACAGAGGCTTTTAACACAGTATAGTAGCCATAAATTATTGCTAATCAACGGAATCACTTGCCAATTTTCATCCAGCAAGCGTAGGACGAAATTCTAGGCGCTATGTTATTAGAAGATTAATAGTTAATGCAAGCTCCAGGAGACGAGCACTACATGGTTTCAAGGCCATGGCAGTACAAAAAAATTATATAATATAAGAAACAAAGCCCAAGATCCACCCTCGGTCTCATTCTTCAGGAGTATCTGAACGGATGGCTGTTAAAAAGACCAGCAGAAGTATATGTTAGAATACCAAACAAGAAGAAGATGCAGCTTGTGTCATAAAAATAAGACTCAAATTTAAGCAAATAACAAATGAACAGAGAGCCAATCCTATCCTCTATGCCCTACACTTTTTGGCTATAAAAGGACAAAAATCAGACAGCAATCTTGTAGAAACATGAACCTAAAAAAAAAAAATTCACCAACGAAAAAGAAGAAAAGTATAATGACAAGGCGATACAGGTAGATCTTGCAGGTGTGGTTCTCCTCATATTCTTAATAAATCGTTATCTTAAATCCAAAAAAATACAACGATAGGATACAAACATGTATCCCCACAATCAGTGGCGGAGGCAGGATCCCCACGAAGGGGGTTCAAAAAAATTTTTTGTAGCTAGTGGGAATTGAACCCATAACCTTATGTAGATTTTGAACACCCTTGACCACTAAACTACACTTTTGGATTCTGTTAAGGGTGTTCAAAACTTAATATATAGAGGTAAAACACAGATTTTGCCATATATATACAGTGTAATTTTTCGGCGAAGAGTGTTCGGGTGAACACCCTTGCGCCCCCCTAAATCCGCCCCTGCCCACAATGACGAAACCAGGAACTTCGCTACGGTTTTCAATCTTTGATGAAACAAAAACAAAAATTTATTTTGTTGAATAGGTGTATCGAAAATTTTAAATCAAACTACGTAATATTTATCTATATTATAAAAACACTTGTAGTAGACCTAACAATTGTTTAAATCAAAACTAACATGAAGAAGTCAATAAAAGAAATTGTACTAGTGAAAGCATGTCTCAAATATATTATTGCAATTGTAAATGTTTTTATAATTTATATTAGACTCAGAAATAGTTCACAATACTTTTGTTTCTACATAAGGCACTACACGACTGCCATAAAATTCATCCATTTGATTCCGCTAGTCATTCTTGATAAATGTCACTACCGAAAAAGCTTTTTCAACGATTTCGATGGCAACTAACAGAAGCAAACCAAGTTTCACTAAGAGAAAACAAGAGGATATTTAAAAAGCTTCTTTGTAACAACTAGTTTTCTTGAAAAATCATCAAATCCATCTAAAATATAGAACCTTTTATCAATATCACAAACATCAACAACGCAATAAGCAAGCTGACTCTCAAGCAACTATGATAAATTCCTCGATCATCGAGATATAATTCAACCGTTCTCACTATCTTCTTAATAGTCAAGTTAGAAAATGAATCTATTGGATTCAAGTAAGCTACTCTATGAAACAAATCACTTATCACCTAATTAAATTCTTGAAGTTGCCAATTTTATAGAACACTTGCACAACATAATAATGTGAAGTAGTATGATCAACAACTTTAGGCTGTGATCTTCATCGACATAGAACTCATCAAAATTAGGCATCAGATGTCATGATTGATACGAAATGTAACCTTATATTTAAGTAAGTCTGATCTATTATCTGTTGATGTTTGCAACCTTATCTTTACTATTTTAACAAGTATCGTGATATTTGAATCTTGCTTCATCTGTCATTATATTCAACAAAAAAGCAACCTCAAATTTTGAACTTCCAAGATATCCCGATACTTTAGCTCTTTTATCTAAAAGTATTTCATATTCAACACGAGTATCAAGTACATCAACCATATAGCCAAACATACAAATAAAAATTTCAAACGACTTGTAGTGAGATCCCCAACAACTATAATGGCTCTAACAAGACTGAGTTCTTAATTCAAGTTTCTATCGACTTCTAGCTCACTCATATCTGATGTCTCTTGAATTTTTTTTAAGACCAGAGAAATGCATCCACACATTTAAACAAAGCTTTCAACACATTCAAGGTATTCGAAATCGATATATAATATCTCTAACTTGAACACACTTTTTAAAAACTGCAACAACAGTTAATTGAAGTTGATGAGCAAAAAAATGAATAGAATGGTCGATCTATTATTTGTACAATCAACATTTTACGAACATTAATATTACTTTGCTTGCTCAACATAACATTCTCTACATAAATAAGATAAACTTAAAAATTGATTAAAACTATATCAACAATTGCTTTAATTATCGATAATCACTAATATCTTGAATATGAACAAACCTTTCCATCACAAATCTTTTTTATCAATATATTTCAAAACAACTTGCTCTTTGCAGTAACATGTCTAAAGATTCATCAACTATTAGAGAAAATAGTCACCATTTGGATCCTCTATTATAGCTTTAGTTGATTCTATTTTACATGCGGTCACAATTTCATTTCAAATACCTAGAGTTGTTCTTTGGAGCCATGATTGTGGAATGTGAATCCTCGCTGCTAGAAAAGTCTAACAACACCACTTGAAGTATTAAAATAAAGCCGATATTCATACTTAATCAGATCGCCTTTCATATGCAGCATGGATTGACTATTATTGCCATAATAGATCTTCACAATTTTTTTGTTTGATTATGAACGCTATGCAACGTTTATAAAGAAAATGTGAAAATCTGATGCAACAACAGTAGTCGATTCATGTGGCATTTGACATGCAATATGGTCAAGTTAAACATGAACATTGATATCATGACAAAAGTAAATCGTCATTGAACGAGGGTAATTTATTGATTCATGATACGCGAATAGATGTGATAAAACTGAACATGTGTTGGAAAATGCTCCAAAACACAATAAGATGACTTCTCCAAATATTTCAAAAAGAAATTGTGATAGCATGTAGCTAAAAACAATTTAGGCTATAACAGAGGATCTAAATGGGCGACTATTTTGATGATTTTGTTGATGATTTCTTAGACGAGTCACGTAAAAAGCAATTGGCTATTGTTTTGCGATATGCTGATAAAAGAAGATTTGCAAGTTTATTGAAGTTGTTATTTTCAAGATACTAATGCTTTATCTCTAAAGAAAGCAATTGTTGATATACTTGTAATCATTATTTGAGTTTATCTTATGTACGTAGACAATGTTATACTGCGGAAAACATTATGCAAAGTGGTCTCAGTGGTCATAAAATGTTGATCGAACAAGAAAGTAGAATGGTTAATTTTATTCATTATTTTGCTTATCAACTAACACTAACTCTTGTTGCAGTTTCTAAAAAGTGTGTTCTAGTGGAGAACTAGTATTATTGATTTCAAATACTTTGAATGTGTTGCAAACTTCTCATGAACTTCAAAAATCTCACAAAAAAAACTCTAAAAGGCATTAGATATAGGTGAGCTAGAAACTAATAGAGGCATGAACAAAGAATTTGATCTTATTAAAGCCAATGGTTATTTCGTTTCGAAACCTATTTATAACTCTAATTCTACTATTGATGTACTTGATACTCTTGTCTAAAATGCAAGTACTTTAGATGAAAGAGCTAAGGCATCAAAATATTTTGGACATTGTAAAAATGTAAGCTTACTTTCTTGCTGCATTTTAATAACAGAAAACAGATATATGGTGAGTCACATATGAGCTTAATGTATCCCGAGCAAGGACCAAATTATTGCAAATTTCATGATACTAATTAAAGTAGCAAAGAAAAACTGCAAGCATTAAGTAATAATGGATAGGGTTCAGTTGTTGATAAGGTATATAGATTTTATATGAAGCAACACATTTCTATACTTAATTTTGATGAGCTCTATGTTGACTCTGAAAGATCATGATGCAAAGTCGTTGATAATACTACTTTACATTATTATTCTATGAAGCATGACTATCCTAGTGAATCAACTTCCTAATTACACATGAAATTGATAAAAGGTTATCCAATTTAGATGGACTTGGTGATCTTTCAAGAAAACTAGTAGTGACAAATAAGCATTTCACTTGTCCTCTCGCTTTCAGCTTAATGAAACTTGATTGCTTGTAACAATTGTTACTACAACCGTTGAAAGAGCTTTTTCAACAACAAAATTTATCAAGCCTCTAAAGATGTTTAAGCTCAAAAGCTAAAAGCACGTATAAGCAATCATTGGCATAGTCCAACTTCCACATAAAAAGTAACGCCAAACATTTAGTCGACGAAATTAATGACCTAACTTCCATATCATACAGTAAGGACACCTATTGCATTATCTAACTGATGCTATGGAGGGAGTGTAGAGGATACAAATCCACCAAAGTTCTTTTTTATTGGAATTCAGAATTTAAACTTTGATTCGAGTTCGGGATTCCATTATAGTTCAATTGATTTACATGGTCCAAAATCTATTCTTGTACTTATTTAGTGAATTTTTTAACACATACAAGGTATGATCCAAAGCTACTAGATTCGTGAGAACCCATAACTTACACACTATACCCGCCCTTGTTGAGTGAGATTGTTAGAGCACTCTCAGAACTCTACCCTAGCAGAGTTAACAATACCAAAAAGATCCACAAAATTCAACAGACACACACACAGCCCAAAAAATCCCATCAGCCAGTCAGAAGTCCAACCTTTTTCCATTCTAATACCCATCGAAATAAGCAAATTTGAACGAGTTATTGGAATATTATCTTACAATCGAATCAGCGGAAAGATCTATACTTTCATGCAGCAACCAACGTTATTAATCGATAAAAGGGAAGAAGATTGGGAATGCTTACTGGGTTTTTGAGGTTTGCCATCGACCCATTTGGAGACGGAGTAATGGACCTTCTCACGGGTCAAGGCTTCGGACTTGTAAGGCTCCTTAAGGCAGTTCCTAACCAGATTAGCGCACAGGTTTGAGTATGTTATGTAAGTCATCCCCGCTGACCTCCAGAATGGTGCTGCTGCGTTCGACGCCATTTTTCCTCCGCCGCTCTCTTCTTCCTTGATCGTTCGTGCTCCTTTTTACTGACAAGGTATTTACATCTTGGTCGCACGACTATTATAAAGATGTATTCCCATACTAATTTTCTTTGCATTTTGCACCCTAAGGAATATGTGTCATTTCTTAATTGGCACATTATATTTTTTTTCTTTTACAATACAATTTGCTCAAGGGGTGTCAATTTAAGGGGCATTTGCATTTATACTCGTTTTTTGTGCCACATTTTAACCTGTGCCCGCTTTGCAAAAAAAATTGCAAGCGTACCCGCTTTTTCACATAACTTCAGCATGCGGGGGTGAAGTAGCAAAGGCAATAACACAAAACTTCAGCATTTTAGTAGCCGGGCCTGAAGTTCAGCTCTAGAGCTGAAGTTTTTGTTTTGTAACTCGCGAAGTTTTATTTTATAAGTTTTTGTTTAGTAACCGAAAACTTCAGCTCTAGTGCTGAAGTTTGCCAGTTATAAAATAAATTTTATTTTATAAGTTTTTGTTTAGTAACCGGGAAACTTCAGCTCTAGAGCTGAAGTTTGCCAGTTATAAAATAAAAACTTCAGCTCCGGAAACTTCAGCTCTAGAGCTGAAGTTTTTGTCTTTGTAACCGGAAAACTTCAGCTATAGAGCTGAAGTTATTTAGTTCATTGTATGTTTACTACCCCAAATAACATTCTTTTCACATAAACTTCAGCTATAGTTCTATTTAATTACTACTAATTATTTTTCCACAAACTACAGAACCTTCAATTTACTACATTATCAACAACTGTAGTATTCTACACAAGGCAAAGAAGAAAGAAGAAGATGCATTCTGTGAAGGAGAAAGTAAGCAACGCAGTGGAGAAAGCAGCAGCAAGGACAAAGGAAGAGGTAAGCAACGCAGCGGAGAAAGGGAGCTGAAGTTTTTTAAAAAGTGAGTACAAGTTAAAAGTTTTTAAGAAAATGGGTATAGGTTAAATGGGGGCGACCAAATAGGACGCCCCGTGCAATTTCTACTCAATTTAAGCCTAAACCCATGGGGGCATTTGCATCTATACCCGCTTTTTGTGTTACATTTTAACTTGTGCCCGCTTTGCAAAAAAAATTGCAAGCGTACCCGCTTTTTCGCATAACTTCAGCACACGGGGCTGAAGTAGCAAAGGCAATCACGCAAAACTTCAGCATTCTAGTAGCCGGGCCTGAAGTTCAGCTCTAGAGCTGAAGTTTTTGTTTTGTAACTGGCAAACTTCAGCTCTAGAGCTGAAGTTTTTGTGTTGTAACTGGGAAACTTCAACTCTAGAGCTGAAGTTTTTGTGTTGTAATTTTTGTATTGTAATTGGGAAACTTCAGCTTTAGAGCTGAAGTTTTTGTGTTGTAACTGGGAAACTTCAGCTATAAAACTGAAGTTTTTGTGTTGTAACTGGAAGAGCTGAAGTTAATTCAGATTTAATCATAACCATCCAATTAGGTAAGATTTCCTCAATCTTTATCTATGTTTTACAAGTAAAATAAAGACTCGAAAACAAAATCAGGTTCCTTTCGTCATCTGGAGTTTATCTATTTATTTAGTGTTCACATCTAGGTTTAGTTTGTCCCATCCCCCAGATGCAAGGGATTGGTATTTTCATTAAAAAAAAAATTTTTTTGGGTGAGAATCTGTCTGAGTGAATTTGTTTATACTGTCGGTCCAAAGCTCGAATAAAGAAGGCGACCTGTAATATCCAATGTAAAATGACCAACAAAGCAGCAAGCACATCGGTGCCTTAGGAAATTAGGGACAGGTGCATGAAGTTTCTTATCTAAAGCTGAAGAAAGAGAGCAATGTTGAAGTCATCGTTGTAGAAGAAGAAAAAAAAATGAAGGAAGAGAAGAAGGAGGAGAAAGGGAGCTGAAGTTGTTTAAAAAGTGGGTACAAGTTAAAAGTTTTTAAAAAAATGGGTATAGGTTAAATGGGGGCGACCAAATAGCGCCCCGTGCAATTTTTACTAAACCTATACAACCCCGCCCAACCCGTCCAAGGTTGGGCCGCTCATTGACCCGCCTATTATTGTAGTCAGCCTATTTTAACCCAACACATCTCAGCCTATCTAAAGTTGGGTTGATTTTAGCACAAATTGATGCATGAGCAACTTTGTTAAAATATCTTTAACATAATTTTTTTGTGATGTTATATATGACCATAACAAAAAAAAAATCCTATTTGGTGATTAAGTAATTTAAAAAGAAAACAACACACATTAATTAATGTTTGATAAGAGTTGAGCAGGTTGGGCTGTGACCCAAATTTTAGTCCATCTTGACCCAACCCCAATAACTTTTTGGACGAGTCATTGACCCCCTCTCCCCACCAAATTTATTGACCCATCACATTTTGACCCGCCCAAAATCAGCTCAACCCGCCCATTTGACATCCCTAATTTGCTCCATAAATAAAATTTAAAAAAAAAAACTCATTTGCAAAATGACAAAATAGGAATAATACAATTTTGGACATTACAGCTTGTTTGGATTGTTGTCACATGTCATCCCATAATGTATTGTATTGTTTGATAAATACAATATTTGAATAGATTGTATCATTTATCGTCGTTTCATGATGTCACGCACTAACAATATGAAGAATAAACTTGCAATTTTACTAAGAAAAAATAGGATACGAAGTAGAACTATCTATATTATTATAAAAGCATGAATACAATGTCGGTTTACAAAAATAAACTTATAATATTAAGCATAATAACTTATAATAAAAGGACATAACCGGAATTCTAGATATTAGCCTTATAATCGTATTTGTTTTTGGACATAATACTACACATTAGGAATCTTATTAGTATAATTACTTTCCGACGGTCTATAAAATTGAACAAGTAAATATCTTTATTCATGTAATCATATTACTTTTAGGATATACTTCTTAAAAATTTCTATTACTAATTTAATTAGAGAATGCATTATAATGTCCTATTACTAATTTAATTTGAGAATGTATTATATTGTCCAAATCTATTTAGAAAAAGGAGAGTCTATTTTATTATAAAAGCATAAATACAATATTAATATACCAAAATAGCCCTAAAATATTAAGCGGAAGAATAGAGAAATGACATAACTGCAATAACCTATTTTTTGGACTACAACACCTTCTTTGCTAATTTTTAATATTTAAGATTTTAAAATTAATAGAAAAAAATTCTATTAAATTCTAACTAAAAATATGTAGGAAGGTTTAATAAAATCAATTTCATAAGAATCCTCCGTATTGGCAATATATTACCACTTCATAATGTCCAATACCAAAAAAATATTAAATGGACTGCATAAAAAATTAAAATTGATAAAAAAAAAATACCCCCACGATAATATATTTTATATTATATTTGAACTATTTTCCTACTCAAATAATATTTTTTTAATCAATTTTTCATGTAATATTGAAAAATACCCAATTATTAAACAACAACTAAGAAAATATTTAAGAATATAAATGTGTAAGAAAGAAAAAAAAATGGTTGGTAAGAGTCAATACCACTAATGATTCTACAAACATAAAGATCTAAAAGTGAAATGTCACATCAATCTTTTACTCATTGGAAATAAATTTTGTAGTGGAAAAAATGATAATTAAGATTAAATATTCAAAACAAGAGATGAACTAGTATTAAGATTTGAATCAACATAGAATAAATTATTTTTTATGTTAAAATCAAATAATTAATTATTTAGCAAGAGAATCCAATTTAATTTTTACCTTTGCTAAATGCATGAAACCAGATTTTGCTCAGTTCTGGTTTCCTTCTTCGCGAACGCGAAGGGACCATCGCGTTCGCGTAGAAAGAGTTGGGCTAGGGGGAAATGCACTTCGCGTTCGCGAAGGTCTGGGCCAGTGACCTTCGCGTTCGCATGAGGCAACTCGTGTTCGCGTAGAGTAGGGTAGCTGGCCGGGCCAGCTTAGTTCATCGCATTTGTGGGTCCATTGTCGCGTTTGCGATGAAGGGCCTTCAGAGGGCTTGAGCCAATGGCTTTCGTGAACGCAAGGCCCCTATCGCGTTCGCGATGAAGGGGGCAGCTGGGCAGTGAGTTTAAAATCGGGACTTAGGCATATTTGGGGTCATTTATTACATACATTCTTGGGCGATTTGAGAGCTTCAAAAGGGGAGATTTCAACCTAGCTTGGTGAGGTAAGTAATTTCTAGCTAATGTGAGTTTAATACATAGTTTATGGATTGATTACAACATGTAAATTAGTGGAAATTATGGGTTTAGAGTAAAACCTAGGTTTTTGATAAAAATGAGATTCAACGACGAAATTTGTTATGGAATGTAGTAAAAAACATATATTCTTGATCCTAAGGTTGTGGGTAACAACTTTCTTCGAAAATTTTTGGAATACGGGCACGTGGGCCCGGGGTGAATTTTAGGAATCTTATAATATGGGTTGGGTAATCACACTAATAGTGGGAATATGAACTTTTGAGCCTATATTGATTAGTTTTTATGTTATTTGGATAGTTTCGGATTGTTCGACACCAAATTAAGGGTTTGGGCTTAAGCTTGGACCGGAAAGTAGACCTTGAAGCGAGGTAAGTCTCTTTTCTAACCTTGTAAGAGGAAAATTTCCCCATAGGTGAACTAAATTAATACAGGATTATTGGGGGCTACGTACGCACGAAGTGACGAGAGTCTGTACGTAGCCACCGTTCTTGTTATGTCCGGGTAGTCTAGGCTTACACCATGCTTTGTGGGTACCATTATCTGAGCATATTTTGTTGTTCTGCGTTGAATAGAACTATGTTGAGAATTTTCAAGATTTCAAAGGTTTCATGTAAATTATTATTTTGAAAAGAATTGAGAAGAATATCGTTACATTTATATTTAACCGCGTCGCAAGTATATTCCGTGAGCGGGGTGACTATTTCCACTACTCTCATGGGAGCGGGCTGTTCGCCTCGATAGGTTAATAGATGCATCTATGGTTTGCATCGTTCGACCCTCGGTAGTGCACAGTTTACTTTTATATTGGATCGGGTCGAACGTCCTCTGTGGAACTTATGCGTGATAATAGAACTGAAAGTCCTTTTTCATAATTGGTATGAGTTTACTGCTTTAGAGATCATTTGTTTAAAATGAAGGAAATGTTTGGGTTCTTAAATATTACGGAAGAACTGTTCAGTTATTTCTTGTTCTGAGTTTATTGTTAGTTCTGTATATCATGCTTATTAGAATCACATATTATTATATTGTTGGCCCTAGTAAGTGTCGAAGTCGACCCCTCGTCACTACTTCTTCGAGGTTATACTAGATAGTTACTGGGTACATATTTTTACGTACTCACGCTACACTTCCGTACTTGATTGTACTGATTTGAGGAAAGTGCATCTGGCCATCAGTCCGGCGCGTAGACTTGATTCCCCAGCTTGAGGCTTCCCGGTGAGCTATCCTTTTGAGCCGTTCTGCAGCTGCTGGAGTCTTTCTTATGTGTTTAATTTCTGTCAATTTCCTTTCAGACAATAGGCTAGAATGATTTTGTATATTCTACTAGATTGCCCACATACTTGTGACACCAGGTCTTGACACACACGCTAGTAAACTCATTATTTTGGTTTATTTACATGATTATGATTCGTAGTCATTGCTTCCGTTTATTTTTGTTATCATTTCAAACTCCTAAATCTTTTAACAAGAAATCGAGGAGCTATTACTTAATAATTTATTTAAAATGGAAATTCACTAGTTGACCAGTGTTGGCTTGCCTAACAACGGCGTTGGGCGCCATCACAGCCTATAATGGAATTTGGGTCATGACATTCCATCTAGTTGGACAAGATTTAGGAACCTTTCTTTTTCTTTGGCCAAATCGTCGGATCTCTTAAAATATTCTCTAAATCTACTTCAACGGTTTGAATGAAAAGCCAGTTAAGACCTATTTTAGCCTTTTTAATTTGAATATTTGAAATTCTCATACCATCACCCACAATTAAATGGTAAATATGACAAATGCATCTAACATGAAAAATGTTACTAATTGCAGGATTTAACGTAGTGGTAAGCAAGTCTATAACATTTGTGTTATTAGTAGCATTATCCATTGAAACAGACATTATTTTATTACTAATGCAAAAATATCTGGAAACGTCCGTAACTGTGCTAGCAATAAACTACTCTGTCTGCAGTGAACCAATTATTCTACAAGCTATTATGCGCTTTTACATTATCCAATCCTCATCAATCCAATGACATGTAACAGTAATGTAATCACAGTCCTTGTTACTTCTACTAATATCAGTTGTAATAGCAGCGTGACAATTTATATGATTAAATAAATAGCGCAAAAATTTTTCATATTCATGCTTATCTATATTATATTAAAAGCACGGAGGCCCTTAGCGAAATATCGTTCGCCTTTTTTGCCCTTTAAAAATAGAGTTCACACTTAATAAAATAGTCATTTGACTATTTTTCTAATATTTGGACATATTTATTTAGTTAATTTCCTAATATTAAGGAATAGTTAATTTTATTTTCCTAATATTTAGAGATTTGATATTTGAATTTCCTTCCATTCTAGGAGTTCAATGACGACGTTCTAGGAATAGTCAAAAATAATATTCATACAATTTTTTCGGTCATAATTTATCATTCTAGGAAAGCTTAAATTTTTGAGAATTAATTTAATTTCTCAATTCCTTCATTNCGTTTGAAAAGAAGAGCCACTTGAATTGAAAATATATATATATATATATATATATATATATATATATATATATATAAAATAATAATACCTAGACAAGTGGTGGCTCTTGATGAAAGTGTGGTTAAAGAAGAATGGGGCAATTACACTGATGTGAAGGTGGAATTTTGGGGTGACATAAGGATGAGGTTTAATTGATAAATGTATGTATTAAAGTGCTTAGGGAGGTGTAGTCACTTTCATATCTAAATGTATCCTATCCGTCCCGTAGCCTACATTACAACCAAATGAAGCCTATTGATCTTAGACTGAGCAACTTGATTAGTAGAGTATTACACTAAGGGCAAGCTTATGGTGTATCTGTGTGGCATATGAATGTTCTTTGCTGAGAGTGAGTGAATTCTTTCTATCTACAGTTGCTTGTTGTTTGATTTCATGTGTGTGGAACTTCTCTAAAAAAATGTGATGTGAGGGCATTTAACTCAAGAAGAAAAAGCAAGTCTTCACTTCTATTAGAGTGAATAAAGTAAGCATGAGTGTGGCATGGCATTAGAGTCTTCATCTGAGGTGTGGCTGTTGCACTGCTTAGGTTGTTCTTTCATAATAGCAGGTGCGACATAAAAAGGGTAATGCATTTAACGAATAGGCCTAGAAGTGTGGTTCAACTTGCTCGAGGACGAGCAAAGATTTAAGTGTAGGGTGTTGATAATAGGTGAATTAGACTATAATTAGACCCTAAAGAACCACATTTTTTGTATAGCTTTGTTGTAAAAAGTGATAACCAAATGCTCTAATTAGTGCTTTTCATGCTTTGCAGGCTATATCCAACGAAAGAAGTCGATGGAGCAAGTTTGGGATCAATTACGGAGAAAAGGAGGCCAATCAAACAATGCCCAAGAAATGCACCATGTGAAAAGTCAAAAGAAGTGCTGAACTTGGCCTGCCGCGGTCAGACCGTAACCGCAGTAGGACCGCGGCAGAGCAGAGCTGCAGATTCAGAGGACCTCATTGGCCGCGGTCCTGGCGTAACCGCGGTAGGACCGCGGCAGAACGCGAAAAAGCCAAGGACGAAAGTGTCAAGTCGGGAAAACTTGGTTTTAAAACCCTTATAAAAAGTAGGAATTCGGCCACATTAGGTCAGATTTTACTTTGGAGAGTACTTTGGCAAGAAAAACAAGTGTGAGAGATCACCAAAAACATCATTATTCTTATTCTCTTTTATTTTCCTTGCAATCTTTGATTATGAATCTTCTAGTAGTTTATTCCTCCATTGTTATGAGTAGCTAAATACCTTAATCTAAGGTTTTGGTGGAACCCGTTGGGGATGACTTGGTTGTTTTATTAATATAGTTGGATTTGGTTGTTAATCTCTATTTGTTCATCTATGTTTTGATTGTGGTTAGTTGAAAGGGCCCTCAATTATCCGTTCCTATTTAGTATGTATCTACTTGAGAGAGAGTGCATATTTAGGTGATTATATGAACAACATCACTCTCGGAGTATCGACGAGAGTCATAACCGAGGTTTAGAGGTTGGATTAGAGATAATGATACCTCGGGTGCAATCTAAGTGAACTGTATTGTGAATCTAGCTAGCGTAGCTTGAGAGACATGCGTCTAGTATTTGAATTTCCTTCCATTCTAGGAGTTCAATGACGGCATTCTAGGAATAGTCAAAAATAATATGCATACTATTTTTTCGGTCATAATTTATCATTCTAGGAAAGCTTAAATTTTTGAGAATTAATTTAATTTCTCAATTCCTTCATTAGTAAAGTTTAGTTCTTTTCAATTCCTTCACTAACAAAGTTTTTGATTTTCAATCCCCTCTGTTGGAAATTTTTGTTCCTTTTCAAACCCATAAAAATATTTAATATATTAGACAATAGTAATTTAGTTATTTCCTAATTTTAAGGATTTTAAAATTAACTAAAATTTTAATTATTAAATATTTTCTTATTTAAAATATGTATCTTTTTGTAAAACGATATTGAACTCACTAAATTTTCTTTTATATATAAACTACTTATATTTAGGAGTTTGAGATCATTAATGAATTTGCCACCTTTTTGGTAAGTAGTAACTTTCTATTCATTCCAAAAAACAGCTTTACAAATCTAGTAGATGCTGACCATCTACATCTCTATCTTCTAATTACATCAAGTGTGATGCTCTATTAACATCTCTACTATATGGCTATTGGCATCAGCTAATAGGTCTAGAATGGCCTAGCCAATTGAGGAGCCTAGTCCATATTCCTTTTACTATTGGACAATCGAAATATAAGTGTTCAAATACTTCACCAGAGTGCCTACAAAATGCACGCTGTTGAGGTACTTGAATTCCAAATTTGATAAGTCTGTCCACTCTTGCTAATCTCTTCTGTAATGTCAACCATAGTATACATTTGTATCTAGGATGCAGGTATGGTTGCATAGTTATACTCTTCCAAGTCACCCTTTGTAGTTAAGGGAATTGCATATGGTATAGCTTACTTATACTGAAGTTTTCTCCTTTTTGTAGTTGGACAAGTCTACTAACCAGTTCCCCTTGAATACCTTGCAATTCAAGAACAAAGTTCCTGGTCTCCAGTATTCCAAACTACCCAAGCAACATTCTTGGGTATTGGAGCCCTTTCCACTGTCCTATTTCTTACGTAGAAGGTGTGAACCCATCGGATCCATAAATTGTCCTTCTTCATTTTTACTGCCCACAGGTGTTTTGCAACTGCTGCTTTGTTCCAGTATGAAAGGTTCATTACATTAAGTCCACCTGCAACTTGTGGCCAGCATACTCTATCCCAAGCAACAAATGCTTTCTTGGTGATGTTTGATGTGCCAGACCATAAGAAGGATCTACAAATGGCTTCAATCATGTTCAATACCTTCTTAGGCAACAGAAAGATTTGTGCCCAGTATGATTGTACCTCAAACATGACTGAGTTAATTAGTTGTAGCCTACCAGCATATGAATGCAATTTGGAAGTCCAACAGCTGATTTTTTGTGTAATCTTCTCTACTAGTGGCCAACATTGGATTATAGACAACTTCTTGGAGGCTATTGGTACACCTAGGTATCTAAATGGCAGAGTACCTTCAGTGTATCCCAATTCTTGTATAATGTCTTGCTTTTGCTGTCTGAGATGCCTGCTAGGTAGATAGAGCTTTATTCTGCATTTGCCTGGAGTCCAGATGAGTTAGAGAACTTGAGAAATGTTTGTTATAGCAGTCTGATGGATGTAATGTCAGCTTTACAGAACATCAACAAGTCATTTGCAATATATATCGCTCTTTACGATTGTGCGAGAAAAACCTTTATAAGTAAGATTATAAATATTTCTAATGTAATGCACAAATGCAGGTTCAGAAGGAAAACTATTAGGTAAGCACATAACAGTTACCAATTTTGCCAATTTTTCCCCATCTTTTCTTGATCATAATATAAAATATCATCAGTAATAGTGTTAATTCCTGGTTGAAATTTAACGACCCGACTGGTCGTTTTGCATTTCCACACCCCGTTCCCTTACATAATACTTTCCGCACTTGCTTAAGCTAATTTATAACTTGCAGGGACGGGTGGTTCGGAAGTTAGAAGAGTTTTGAGCAAGAATAAGCCTAGTTGTTTCTTTAAGTTTCTTTAAAAAGGCCAAGTTTGACTTCGGTCAACATTTTGGGGAAACGGATCCGGAATCGTGATTTGGCAATTTCTGTGGGTCCGCGGGAAAAAATGGGACCTGGGCATATGCCCGGAATCGAATTTCGAGGTCCCTAGCCGGAGTAATGAATTTTTTCGTGAAATTGTTAAGTTAAAGTTTTAAAGATTTAAATAAACTAAGAAATCATTGTTTTCATAGGCATCGGGTTCGGATTTCAATTGCGAAACTTGGTACGAGTCCGAAATATCAGTTAAGACCTACCCGTAAAATTTGGTGTCCATCCGAGTAGTTTAAGGGCGTTTTGACCCGTTGAAGGAGAATTTAGAAGTTGAAGTTCAATGAATTGATTCATTTGGTCTTGGGGCTTGATTCCTCAATTTAGCGTTGTTTTGAGTGTTTCGAGGGTTCGAGTAGGCCCGCCTCGTGATTTCAGACTTGTCGGTATGTTCGGGCGGGGCTCGGGAGCCCCGAGCGTCAAATGGTCGAGGTTCGAGTGAAGTTGAAAACTTAGGAGAAAGCCGCATCTGCTGCTTCTGTCATAACCGCTTCTGCGGCTCTTGGACCGCAGAAGCGGTCGTTTATCGCAGAAGCGGAAGGGGCCAGGCCCAGGGGAAACCGCAGGAGCTGACCCCTGACAGCAGAAGCGGTCCATCCGCCCGGGCCCAGAACCGCAAAAGCGGTGGCCTTTCCGCTTAAGCGGCCTCGCAGAAGCGAGGTTTAGACCGCAGAAGCGGCCCAGTCCCCCTTGGCCTTTTCCGCAAAAGCGGCTCACTTTCGCAGAAGCGGAACCCGCAGAAGCGGGATTCCTTTCGCAGAAGCGGAAATCACTGGGGGGCAGAAGGGTTCATTAATACGAACCCAAACTCATTTCTCTCATTTCTCACTACACACCTGGACGATTTTGGGGGTTTCAAAGAGAGAGTTTCCACATATCATTGCAAGGTAAGTAATTCCCGCCCACTTTTAGTTCAAATACATAAACATTAGGTAGATTTAACACTAAAATTAGGTAAAAATCAAGAGATTAGAGTTAGACCTAGGTTTTAGTCAAAACTAAGATTTAATCCTATAATTTACCATGAAATGAACTAGAAATCATATATTTGTGATCCTTAGGTGATAGAGAACAACTTCCTTCGAAAAATATTGGAATCCGGGCATGTGGGCCCGGGATCGAAAATTAGGAAAACTTGTATTTATGGTTAGGAAATTGCTTAAACAATTAGAATTTAACCTTGTAAGCTCTTATTGACTAGTTCTTGCTTACTTTAATTAGTTGGTGCTCGTTTGGCTACGAATTGAGGGTTGGGCCTATTCTTGATATCGGAAGTGCACTTCGGAGCGATGTGAGTCTCCTTTCTAACCTCGTAAGAGGGAATTGTCCCCTTAGGATTAATGTTTGAGTGTTTATTGCTAAATGCGTGGACTACGCACGCGTTAGGTGACGAGAGCCCGTACGTAGTTACTACTATGATAAATGTCCGGGTAGCTTAGGGCCTACAACATGCCTATTAAATATATCTCTTATGTTAAATCGTTGTTATGAACACCTAGCGTGTACTAGAGACTTAAAAGGGGATAGGAGCATACTTGTATAGTTAATTAAGTTCGATTTGGTATTCTTTACCATTTATGTACCATGTGTGTGAACTTGATATTTCATCCTTATTTGTGGATCGGGCCGATCGCCTCAGTATGAATAGATGCATCTATAGGCGCGCCGTCGACCCTCGGCAAGTGCACAGTTTATTTCTGTTGGATCGGGCCGTCGCCTCGGTATTATGTGCCATGTTAATTGTGGAAAAGCCTATACATGCTTTATTTTGCCATTATCTCATATGATAAATTATAAACTTATACCACTTGCCATAAACTGTCGATACTTCTAAATTTCCATGATTTGAATATATCATACTTATATATATATATATATATATATATATATATATATATATATATATATATATATATATATATATATATATCCTTAGTAAAGTATCGAGTCGACCTCTCGTCTCTACTTCTTCGAGATTAGATGGGATACTTACTGGGTACATATTGTTTATGTACTCATGCTACACTTCTGTACTTAAATGTACAAGATTTGAGGCAGGTGGATCCGGACATCACTCTGGTGCATATCAGTGAGCGCATCTGGGACTTCTACGGTGAGATGCACTCCTTTCTTGCCGATCCGCAGCCGAAGAAGTCTTCCTTGTATTTTTTTGTTGTTGTTGTTTCTGTCTATCCTGATTCAGACAGTAGGATAGGGCATTATTCATTTTGTGTATATTCTACTAGTTGCCCGTAGCTTGTGACACCAGGTTCTGGCACACACAGTAATAGATGTTATTTTGGGTTGTATAACTGTCTTTATATTTTATTGATCTTTATTGGTTTATGACTTTAATTGGGGGAAGAATCTATTATAATGGTTTTTGGTAAGGGTAACATGAGAATTTAATTATACTTCCGCGTTGGCTGGCCTGACAAATGGTGTCGGGCGCCATCATGACCTATTATGGAAAATGGGTCGTGACATGAAATTGATTTGAATCGGTACTTCAGCCTGACTAGGACTAGGTGCACTTTCCCCCTCAACCAGAGCTTTCAAACGTTGATATTTGACGTTATCTTGAGGGTATTTTTTTTATGTGTCTAGCCAAAGTCCTGTCCTCGATCGTGATCCCAAAGCTAACTCTATACTACAAGTTTTACATTTAACCTTATTTTCGGAACTATTTGAGTTAAAAATGGCCAAATAGGAGATGTTTTCTGCCGTTTGGTAGGTTCTCTAGAAAAAGTAGGGGCAATAACGAGAGTATCAGATGGGTCATCATTTGGATTAGCTGTGTTATCACTAGTTGGGTCAACATTAGAAGCAGGACTAATGGGTGTATCATCGTCCGGTTGAGTTTCATCAAGAACAATTTCCTCATCATCATTTTCATCAATAGTATTATAATTATTAGAATAGAGAGCATTCATGGTTTAATAATTCACTGGGTGCAATATTATGGCAAAATTCAGTGTCGCTAAATTGGAATAAACTATTATCGGTATCAAGAATAGCAGGTGTAGGACAGCTATGAGGTTTAATTCGGGGAGCCGGGGGCAGGGGAGGAGGAATAACAGTACCACTAGATTTGCCGGTCTTGGATTTTCCCTTATTCTTACTTTTACCAAAAATATTTCTTAAGGAAGACATCTTAATTAATCAAGTAATAGCAAATAAATAAAACAAACAAAACTATAATATTAAGACTTAAGAGTTGGAACGAATTCAACGAATTGACGAATAAGTTGTTGAAAATTGATTATCTTTGAAGACTTGAAGACTTAAATTCAACGACTTCATAGTTTTTTCACAAAGTATAACAACCTCAATATTTTTTTGATTATTTTCTGCAATAAAGTAAGCAATAGTAGCAACCTCAAAATTTTTTTTTGATAAAGTAAATAATTATCGCAAATATAGAAGAAAATTAAAGAGAGATTTTGATAGATTGATATTGATTTTGTGAGAAAAATAAAAAAAAATAATGGGGGTATTTAGTAGAAAATAGGGAAAATGTGTAATAATAAAATATTTGGGGTTAAAAATTAGTTGGGAGGGGTTAAATCTTTATTTTAAATACCCAACAACTACTTTTTTCAAAAGCCAAACGACTCTTTTTTTTAAAATATATTTGTTGTGCCTGTCAAGGGACCGGTCCGGTCTCAATCTCTTGGCGGGCCAAACGGGCCCGATCTAACGGTTCCTAGCTATTAACCGACCCACGAGCCCAACTCTAGCGGGCCAAATAGTCCCAGCCCACTTAGCCCGCGGTCCCAGGCCGGCCTCGGGCCGGCCGACCTAGTTGCTAGCCTTAATCAAATGTGACAAAAGTAATTGTTAATTTAGAGAATTTGAGTTGAAATTAGAAAGTAAAAATCGTGAGAACCATGAAAAGGACTATACATAAAGGATGAAAAATAAAATTGATGAGCAGGTAAATATATTATTTAATTTAGTGAGAAAAATTTATCTAATTAACTCATTCAATCTTACGTCTACCAAATATTAAAAATTATTAAAATTTGAATTTTTTATTAATAATTATATAAATTATTTACCGGTAAAATGATACAGTTGAATTTATATTTGGTTTATAGACAAGTGAATTAATTTGATCCTAAGATAATAAATAGATTAGATAAAAATGTAAGACTTAGCTTTGAGATTGAGATAAAACAGCAAAAATCGTGATTCTGGGAGTAGGGCTTCCGGGGATAATAATGACGATATAAATGAGCAAGAAGATAAAATTATATTGAGCTTTGAACATAGTGTAGCATATGTCTGTCAGAAAATTCGTGGCTTTATAATGATAATAGAGCACACCATTTATAGTTGCACCTAGGGAACAAGGTCCTAGGATCAATCTCCTCTTTATGATAATTAAGAGGCACATTGAAGAATGTGTAACGATAGACAGTGAATGTCATAATCTCAGTAACGGATCACATACTTAATCTTGTAGAATATTCTTCACTAAATGCTACCAGGCGACAGATATTTATTTCGCGTTTATGAATATCATTCTCTCCGGTAACAGACGAGATCGTTGCCTTCAGACCCGACTGTCTTCTGTCTTTGGCTCCACGTGTCACTTCCTCATGTGATCATTTAATATGAATATATTTACCCTGTACATAAATATAAATTATAGTGTATATATTATATAATAATATAGTAGTGCTTCTTATTTTTGGGGCCTTAAATATTGGGAGCCTAACGCAAGAGCGTCACTTGCCTAACCCTGGAGCCGCCCTTGTTCCTATGGTAGAGAAAAACTTTAATCTTTGTTAAATTTCTCAACTGCCACTTCCACTATAATGAGCGGTGAGACCTTAAATCTATCTATATTGGGCTGTTCAACTACCATTATTCCTAGTTGGTAGGGTTATGGTGGAAAATAAGTAAATAGAAACTTTTATAATATAAGATGCTGTCTGGTTGGATAAAACAATGAAAAAAAAAGAGAGATTTCTGCTCTCGACTATGTTTCTCGGATACAAATGAAATTTTAGAGGTCGGATTTGTCATCACCAAAATTATAGTATTTGTTGTATGAGTTAGCACATTTTTCTTTTTGTTGAAAAATAACTTATATTTTTAGTCAAAATGTAATTAACTCGATCACCATTTAATTTAGTTAAATGACCGATGATTATTGATTTATTGTGTAAATATTACTTGATTTTTATATAATTAATTAAAAGTTCCCGGTCTATTGTTACTACTCAACTTCATTGACGGGTGCTGAGTTACGATTTGCATTTTCTTATAATACTACACGGGTGTAGCAGTATTTTTGGAGGTTTTGGTTTGCAATTGAAAAGAAGAAAAAGAAAAGGTTCTGGTTATTCTATCAAACACAGAGTCGGGCCCAGGATTTGAAAGTAGGTGGTGCACTTCTGGATTCAACCAAAATATGCTTTGTAGATACGATGTCCACTACTAATATATTATTATTTTCTAAAGACATATCCATGTATATATCAAAGAAATTGTCAAACTTTAAGGGTGCGAGTGACCACTCTCAATATAACATAGGTCTGCCTCTGATCAAATAATATTGTCCAGATAGACTACAAAACTAAAACCTAAGCACCACAAGTATTTGTCCAAGTGATCAAATTTCGCAATGTTCAACGACATGTAATTGAGCATGCTAAAACAAACTAGTAATAGTAGGATTTAGCATCATATTTACATAACATAACTGAAGATTACCTTGGATGTAGGTTGTTAGAATTTTGCTAGAGAAGTATAATCAAAGATAAGGTGTATGCATAAAATATATATACAACCTAATGTTCAGGATTAACTATTAAGGTTGTAAGACTAATCAGCTTTTTGTATGAGTTATCGACGAACTGAGCATCACTATAATTAATAGTCCTAATTCATGCTGCTGCAGGTGTAGAAGAAAGGTGATTAGAAACAATGCTATACTCAATTCTGTGCCCACTTTTGGTTCAAACAGACAGCTGATCATATATATATATATATATATATATATATATATATATATATACTTACCGTAACGGTCTACAGTCGTGTGTTATTTAGTGTGCTGANACAGACAGCTGATCATATATATATATATATATATATATATATATATATATATATTTCCCAAGGTCTCAGCTGTGTATTTTATGTGCTGATCACCAGTACTAGCAACCTCAAATTCTATAGAGGGCATGCATTTTGCCAGGTAGCTAGTGTAAGAAGGGACAACAATTCCCAATTGGAATGCCTCTTATAAATTTCTTCCAAAGCCTTAGTGAATTCCTTGAATTTCTTCTTAACCACTTGTCGATCAATGGCTCTCCCTCCCGGGAACAACACTAGACCTTCCTCACTCACAAGGTCCGCGAGTTTTCCGCAGTTCTCGCTCAAATAGAGTGTCTCGTAATACTCTCCATGTTTTCCTCGTGACCTCTAATCCATTCGTGTCGCATTAGCTCACCAAGTTTCGTTCCCTTGCATAAGTACCAATGGTTATTCATCAAGAAGAGATAGGAGAGAGTGTCGTCCGTGTATGTCTTTGCCCAACTCTCTAAATTGAGCTCAGGCTATAATTACGTATTTTAGTCGCTTATTACACTCTAATTTACTGTACTTTGATTGAGTTTGAGCTTTAATCGCTAGTGTTTTGCACTAATTGTGTGTTTTATGCCTTGTAGGAGTGATTCCGAGCTATGTAGATGTTATGGATTGAATTCAAGTGATCTAGAGCTTTGAATTCTGAGTAAAAGCCCAAGAAATTAAGCCGGGATCGTGTTCGGGGATCAACGGATGATAGTTAAGAACGAACGAAGAATCGAGTAGGCATATTGTGCACTGTCAAGTAAAATATACATAACTTTTCTTCCAGAACTCTATTTGATCTCCACAATATATGGTTGGAAAGATAATTCAAAGGGCTACAACTTTCATGTTTTACGTTTTTCCAAATTCCAAACAAAACAGGGTGGAAAATGCGCGACAAGTGCGCGGCCGCGCACTGGCCGCGGATGTGAGACAGAAACTGGCCAAAATCCGCGGCCGCGGATGTCCCGACCTGGAAAAGTGTCATTTTTCGTGTAGGAGAAGGTATAATTATTTGGGCCCGACCCTACTTGGTATATATACATGGAAAAATGGTATTTTGAGCACCTTTGACATACTTTGGACACAGATTCGACCTAAGGAGGCAAGAACACACTAGGGACAAAGCGGAGAATTCTTCTACGAGTTTTTCACTTCCTGCTTCCTATTTCCATTATTGGTTATGATCTAGTATTGTAGTTATGCATACCATTATGATTACCTAATTTGTTATCTAGGATTTTGATGGAACCTCTTGGAGGATGAATTCTTGTTATGTTTTAATATAGTTAACCTTTGAATTTGTCTATTTATTCAACTACGTGCTTATCTCAGTTGATTGAATGGCCATCGATTGACTGTGCCTATTTATTATGTGTTGCTTGAGAAATGATACATATTTAGGTGGTTGTTGAACAACGTCACTCCTATCGTATGTGAGAAATCAATATAGCGGGTTTAAAGGTAGGTTGAGAAATAACAAAGCTTTGACGTAGTCATGATGAGTAGTTAGATAAAGCCAACTAGCGTAGTTCGAGAGAATATGTCTAGTAAATTGTTGTAGTTGCTCGAGAGAGAATTACGGCACCTAAAGTGCTCACGATCAGTAGAGAATACATAGGCGAAATTGTAGGGAACATAGCAGGAAGGATTCCAACATTTGAGGAAATCATAACTCTAGACCTCCTAAATTTAATCTCCAACCCTTAGTATCTTTAGTTGTTAATTTACTGCTTTAGTTTCTTATTTAATTAGTTAGATATAAGAATCTTAATTTTTATAACTTAGAAATTTATTCGAGCTTGTCTTCTTAGCGATATTGAACAATTATGGCGAAACCTTAGTTCTCAGTGGATTCGACTCCGGACTTTTAGACTGGATTATATTTGCAGCGACCACTTATCCTTTTTAGGACTAGAGTTGGGCGTGATCAAATTTTGGCGCCGTTGCCGGGGATTAACGATGTAGCTGTAGGTGTACATATTGCTAGGTTTTAAGTTTGAACTTTTATTTTTATTATTTGTATTTGATTTATTTTATTTTGTGTTACTTGTTGATTTTAGAAACATGACATCTTGGAATTATGAGAGTTTCAATGTTGATAATTCTACTATTGTTCTTCCTAATGTTTATTTTGGAGGAAACCACCCATGGCAAAATTATCAAAATATTTTCGAGAGCGAGTTATATGCACCAACTCAATCTTATGTGTGGAATGTATGTGATATGTGTGGTGGTCAAGATGGTAACTTTTATGGTTGTGCTTATATTTCTTATCTTTCCTCAACCCCTTACTTTGATAGTTTTTCTTTTTCTTGTGAAGTTAATAGGAACAAAGAACCCAGGGATGATGACCTGAAAGAGATCAAGGATATGCTAAGGTGCCTTGTGGAATAAAATGATGAGAAACAACTGTACATACAAAGGCAAGATGCTGCTATTCGCAACCTAGAGGCACAAATGAGTAAACTAGTTGATGTATTTAATGCTCAACAAGCCAATATTGTGGATAGTAGCCAAGAAGAGCATGAATTAGATGCTGAAATTGAGGTGCAAATGGAGGAGATCAGAGTAGAAAACCAACAATCTAACCAACTAGAATTTGAAGATGTCGATGTTGAAGAAGTAATACTAGACTCAACCAAGGACGTTGAAGATACAAATTTAATTGACTCTAGTGTGATTGGTGTTGAGGAGGTTAAAAATCTTGAAGTTCATGTATTTGAGCGTGTTGGACCTCATTCCAAACACTTCTCTACATTATGTTCAGATGGTGAAATGGAATTGATATGTATGAGCCTATGCAAGAGTCAAAGGAAGAGGTAGATGAGTTCTATATTCTGAAATTTTCAAGGTCGTCTAGGCAAAATGACACTCCTCGGTTAAAGCCAAAAAGTTCATAAAGTATCATTTAATGTTTGGCTTGCAACAATTTGTATCGCCCCCCAAGAGCATGATCATAGAACAGAATCAAAACTTGGGGTCCAATTCATAAGTTTGAAGTGGAGGCAGAAATTGATTCGCGTCGTGCCGCGATGTTAAATCAAGCGCTTGTTGGGAGGCAACCCAGCTTTACTATTTTTTTAAAACTTTTCTTTTATTATTTTTTTAAATTGTATTATGTTTGTAGTGTCGATTTTTGATTTTCCAGGAGCATGGAAAGCAAAGTCATTGGAAGGATGCAACAGCAAACCAGATAGTTGGAACTAAGTGTGAGGTACCCGCACGAAGGACCAGGCCTGGGAGAAGTCTGAGTACCCCATGAGCTGCTAGTGCTTCGGCCTTTGGCCTACCAAGGAGTTTCTTTTACCCCCCTATTAGTTATGGTATGCATTGGGGACAATGCACAATTTTAAGTGTGGGGTGAGGAGATTGTTTGGGCGACTTTCCATGCTATTTTAGTTGTATTAGTTTAATTGAATAATTTTTTTTTACAAAAATAAGAAAGATTGGACTTTTCCCGATGATGGATATATTAGACAATTTTCTTGAGGGATTTAAGTCTAAAGAAAAAGGACAAAAAGATTTTATTTTTAGGTAGTGTAACAATTCTCCTTGGTTTTTCTTTCTGCTGCGGTTCTTTTCTAAGGGTTTTGTTTGAACCGAGTGTAGTTAGTTTTATTTTTTTAGGAGCAGGAGCCAGTTTGAGATGAATTGAATTGACGCAATATCTATTGACTTTGTTATGCCTCGAGAATAGTGAGTACATTGGTTGTGACACTTAGGCTCATTTGTTGACTCTTGTATAAGTACCTTAAATTGTATAAGCTTAACTTTGCTTAACTGCTTTGACTAGAGTGTCTTGATGAAACCAATCCTGAGTGAGTTATGTGCCATGTGTGTTATTCTGTGCATTGCATTTGAATCTAGAACTTGCCCCGTGTGTTTGCAAAGCGAAATAGTAGTTTTGTTCTGTCTTGGAAGTGATATAGGCGTTTCTCTGTTGAGCCATATATATATTTTACCCGCCTAATTGTTATGTATCGTAGTTAACCCCTTTGAGCCTGTAATCCTATTTTTTTGGCAACCACATTACAAGCCTTACCCATTTGTTTGAATTAACCATCTATTTGAACCTTCTAACCTCTCATGAGCACTTGATTGTTATGAACTATGTAAAAGTTAAAGTTTCACGACCCAAGTTCGCCTCCGTGAACTATCGTGACGACACCTAGTCTTTACGACTAGGTAAGCCTAACTATTTCGGAAAAAGGAACAAAATGCGGAAACTAATAAAAACTGAAGATAAACAAATGGGAAAGTGTTTAAGATGTCGCTCGGCATATACCAATACAAGATCTCAAAAACTGAACAAATTCCCAAAATCCGGAATCCCATGAATCACAAGCTAAGAGATACATAATAAGCTCTAACTCCAGGAATGTCTATCAACAAGGAAAAATACAGAAGGGCTAAACTAGTACAGAGAATATAAAGGGACTCCTCGGTCTGCGCACGCGGCAGATATACCTCGAAGTCTCTACAAAAGCGCCTCGCCTCAAGGGTGATAAGACTGAGTGAGAGTACCTGGATCTGCACATGAAAAACATGTGCAGAAAGGGCATGAGTACACCACAGCGGTACTCAGTAAGTGCCAAGCCTAACGTCGGTCGGGTAGTGACGAGCAAAGTCAGGGCCCTACTGAGGTTAAATGAAATACAAGGTATAACAATATAGAATAAGACAGTATAGTTAAGTGCAACAATAAGAAGTAACACATGATAGAAAGAACAACAACAACTATAACAGAGATAACAACGGGGATCTCCCAGGATACCGTCCTGTAGACCCAAATATAAATATCCAGTGGATCTCCCGGGATACCGTCCCGTAGTCCAACTCATAGTGCGCGGGGATCTATTGGAATCCCGATCCGTAGTCCCAAATATAAACACTGAGTACTGGGGGAATCTAATGGGTGTAGTCCCGTAGTTCCAATGTAAAGTGCAGGGGGATCGTCCCGGAATACCGAAATCCGTGGTCCCCAAAAGGTAACTCACTACGGAGGGATCTCTCGGGATACCGCCCTGTAGTCCCCAAAGTAAATACACAGCAGCAACACGAAGAATACTCAATTCAATCAAATTTCACACCAAGGTAAAACAGGTATTTCTAACCTAGCATGCTACACATAATCCAATTAAGGCAGTTGAGCAAATAAGCAATTAAATCAATTAGACATGCCTCCCTAAGCTAACAGCAGACTTAAATTGCAAGTAGTATAAATAGGAAAGGAAACACAATTTTTTTAGTTACTTAATGAAAACCAAATTTTCAACAATTAGCACAAGTACGTACTCGCCACCTCACGTACAAGGCATTTCAAATATCAATAATACCAAATCCTAAGGGGAGTTTCCCCACACAAGGTTAGGCAAGCCACTTACCTCGAACCGGCTAAAAAATCAACCCGAAACCACGTTCTTGCCACGAGTGCTCGACTCCAAATGGCCCAAATCTATT
>NW_017670310.1:181111-267106 GCF_001879085.1 Nicotiana attenuata
CAATTCAATTGCATAATGTAAATATAACTTCAAGTAACTGATTCCTCAAATAAATTCTAAGCTAATACGCGAAATTAGGTAAAATGACCAAAATGCCCTCCGAGCCCACGTCTCGAAATCGGGTAAAATTTACATTTTCAGAATCCTCATACTCTCACGAGTCTAACCATCAAAATTATCCAAATCCAATGTCAAATTCCACATCAAAACTCGAAATTTAGGTCTAAGAACTTTCTCCAATTTTCATCCAAATCCGAAATTAAATGACAAAACTAAGATTAGATTAGAGGAATACAACTAGAAAGGGATTAGGAATCATTACCTACTGATTTCCTCTTCAAAAATCTCCCAAAATCGCCCTCTCCGAGCTCCAAATCAATTTTTCTAACTTTTGAAACTAAACCCTCGTTCTACCCTTTTCTGGCCAGTGAAACCGCATCTGCGGCTCTGGGACCGCACCTGCGAAGACCTGGTCGCATCTGCGACATCTAATAAACCGGGGCTTTCCGCACCTGCGACTGCCTTTCCGAAGAATGCGGTTATCTCTCTCTGGATTCCCTTGTTCTCCAGGTGGGCGCCTGATTGCTGAAACTTGAAATGTATTCCCTTGTTCTCCAGGTGGGCGCCTGACTGCAACAAAATAAACAACAAAGAAAATTTCTGCTCCTGTTCCAATCAAAGAAAAATTTGTTAATGTAAAATGGTGGTTAGCTGCTGGCATTCTTGTTGGCCATGCTCCCGTTTCCGACTTTGCTCTGACTTGCTTCTTTGGACTTGCTTTGACTTGTCACGATTTCCTAATTGACTTTCAACCCTCTGATCTTGATGACCCACATGTTTTACCTCGTATCACTATTTGGTGTTTCTGTTCCCTTCTTGTGAACCTTGCTTCTCCCTCACAACCATCTGATTATTCCACTGATTTTCATTGGTCCTTCATGTTTTACTCTCTTGTGACATGTCCCCACCTTGTTGTGCCATCTAGCTGGGAAGCTGGTAGTTAGCTTTGACACCCTTCCGTTGTTTTTGAATAGAACTGACACTAAAACATCTTATAGACAGACTTCAAGAGAAAGAAATGCAATGACCTCGAAGGTTTTGAGGATAGAAAAACTATGGAAACAGATGAGGTGTAATGAAGAGAAAAAGGACAGGACTTATCTGAGCGGAAAAACTGATTCCATTGATCGTGTCATGTATTTTGGATTCCAGCCTAGTCTGTCCAACCAATCAATTATCAATTACCACATTCGTTGTCTCATACTTTCATGCCCGACTCTCGCCAAGCTCAAACCTTGCTTGTTTTGCCTATGTTTCAAACAACCTTCAACCACAGACTTTTTGCCCAACTGAAAGATCTCACTTTCGCCTTACAGTGCCCGTGAGGGTTTTCACCAATAAGACTCTCTCATTTTAATATCTCTCAAACTCACCTCGCCTTACGGTGCCCGTGAGGGTTTTCACCAATAAGACTCTCTCATTTTCATTTCTCTCAACTCACATCGCCCTATGGTGCCCGCGAGGGTTTTCACCGATAAGACTCTCTCATTTTATCATTTTCCTTCTGTCACCAGAGTGTTGTCTCCGACATGAGTCGCTTTACCTACCCGTATTGACATTTCTGAAATTGATTAGAAGGTCTTTCTTTGGACCGTACCACCCAGTCTCTGGTGCTCATACTTCACCTGCTGACAATTAAGGCGCCGAGCTACAAACCCAACTATATCTTTCTTCATCCGCCTCCACCAATAATGCTGTCTCAAATCTTGGTACATCTTCGCGGCACCCGGATGAATTGAATACCGCGAACTATGGGCCTCCCCTAAAATCAACTCTCGAAGCCCATCAACATTGGGTACACAAATTCGACCCTGCATCCTCAATACCCCGTCATAACTAATGGTAACATCTCTGGCATCACCTCGCAGAACCTTGTCCTTGAGGACGAGCAAATGAGGGTCATCAAACCGACTCTCCCGGATACGATCAAACAAGGAAGACCGAGAAACCACGCAAGCAAGGACCCGACTGGGCTCTGAAAGATCCAATCTCACAAACTGGCTGGCTAAGGCCTGAACATCCATCGCCATGGGCCTCTCCGCTGCTGGTAAATAAGCCAAACTCCCCAAACTCCCTGCCCGGCGGCTCAAAGCATCGGCCACCATATTGGCCTTGCCTGGGTGATACAAAATAGTGATATCATAGTCCTTCAGCAGCTCTAACCACCTCCTCTGTCGCAAATTAAGGTCCTTCTGCTTGAACAGATGCTGCAAACTCCGGTGATCAGTATAAATCTCACAAGTCACACCGTACAAATAATGACGCCAGATCTTCAAGGCATGAACAATAGCAACTAACTCGAGATCATGGACAGGATAATTCTTCTCATGAACCTTCAACTATCTGGACGCGTAGGCAATCACCCTACCGTCCTGCATCAATACCGCTCCAAGTCCAACCCTCGAGGCATCACAATAGACAATATAAGACCCTGAACCAGTAGGCAATATCAAAAATGGGGCTGTAGTCAAAGCTGTCTTGAGCTTCTGAAAGCTCGCCTCACACTCTTTCGTCCACTGGAACGGAGCACCCTTCTGGGTCAGCCTGGTCATAGGTGCTACAATAGATGAAAATCCCTGAACAAATAGACGGTAATAACCCGCCAAGCCAAGAAAATTACGGATCTCTGTAGCTGAGGATGGTCTGGGCCAACTCTGCACTGCCTCCACTTTCTTCGGATCCACCTGAATACCCTCACTCGAAACTACGTGACCCAAGAATACCACGGAATCCAACCAAAACTCACATTTTGAGAACTTAGCATATAGTTTCTTCTCTCCTCAAAGTCTGGAGCACTGTCCTCAGGTGCTGCTCATGATTTTCCCGACTCCGGGAATATACCAGAATGTCGTCAATAAAGACAATGATGAATGAATCAAGATATGGCCGGAATACACTGTGCATCAAATGCATGAAGGCTGCTGGGGCATTGGTCAGCCCAAATGACATAACAAGGAACGCGTAATGACCTTGAAGGCAGTCTTCGGGATATCTGGCTCCCGAATCTTCAACTGATTATAGCCTGAACGCAAGTCAATCTTAGAAAACACTCAAGCACCTTGTAACTGATCAAACAGGTCATCAAACGGGGCAAAGGATAACAGTTCTTCACTGTAACCTTGTTCAACTGGCGATAATCAATACACATACACATACGATAATCAATACCGTACCAAAATACCGAAGCAATAAAAAGTTAAACTAAAAATGCCGGGATCTAAATGAAAAAGAAAAGAAGGCCCGAAAATGGCAGAATCAACTACTCCACAAAAACATGGAGTATCGGAAACCACAACTGAAAACTAGGATTTTGGAACCATATTTTATTATCTTCAACCCAAATCCTATTTGACCAGTTGACTCTGTTATAAAATAAAACACTCATAATTCCACTCTGACTTCTGAGTGAGAAAAAATGTCGATTCTGTTCAGATTGTAACTCTCAAAGCCCTCCCGCTTTGTGATGGACAAAAACCAAAATGAATTTAATTGAAGAACAGATTTTAACACAATCAAGGATAGTAGGAAAAGATTAAAAAAACGTCAAAAACTTACACAGCAAAAATCTTTTGTCTATATTAATCACAACTTATGAAGGAACGCATAATCATTTACTTCCAATTGAGGCTACTGCTATGGCCTCCACAACTTCTGCTGCTGCTTCGATGCTTCTTTTTGGATCAGGAAGTACTTCTCAATCAGCTAGTAAAGATTTCAGAAATTTGCCTAATAATTCGAAAACAACACCTCTTTATTTTTGGGGAGAGCACCTAGGTTGGGGAATTTTCTCGTTTTTGTGTTCAAAGTGAAAGACAAGAGGAGCCTTATTTGGTGTATCTGATTGAGCCTTATTTTGGGGCTTTGCTTTGGATGTATCGATGTTAAAGGGGAAAGGGCAACAAAATATTTTGACCTAATATTATTATATTATTAAAATTAGTTAAAAATAAAAGAAAGAGGGGTTATTTTGGGCGGGTTTAGCGAAATTTAGGGGGAAAATAAGGAGGGAATAAATACCCGTTTCAGTAGAATTTTTTCTATAAACCGTTGCCATAAATAGTTCTATTTGGACGGTTTAAGTACCGTTGCAAAAAATATGTCTATGGCAACGGTTCTATTACAATTGCAATGGTTTTATAGCTATAGTATACTGATATCACCAAAACTCTATTGAAACGGTTTCAACCGTTACGATATGAGGTCTATGGCAACGGTTTATAAACCGTTAAAAATAACTGTTGCCATAGGCCCATTTTCTAGTAGTGTTGTATCTCCACAACTTGGATAAGTGTGGACCAATATTCATCCTCAAGAAGTTGATTACAATACTCAGTGACAAAGTTAACCAGCTCGGAACACTACCATTCGTCGGAGGACAAATCGTCCTCTACAGTTCCACTCGAAGAGAAAGTTGCCAGAAAATTTGACAAGCCCCATTCACAACTTTCTTGATCAGATCCCTTGTTTGGTTCTGGATTTCACCACAGGCTCTTCCATTGAAAGTCTGTTGAATCAGATCGTAGTTTGTTTAGAGCAGCAAACATGTCCAATAACGTCAACAACTTAACTGCTTCTTTCTTCCCTCTGGTAATTGTGTTGCCAAATTTGATGAAAGAATGAATCCCAGATTGGACTGCAATTTTCGCAAAGCCGTCCGTACAACTACTATCTTTAGATGCTGATTTATGGAATATTTCATTGTAAAGCTGAGGAAAAGACCCCAATGGTCCTTTATGTATAAGGCCAGGTTTAAGTTAGTCCTTTATATATTACCCTGGACAGCCATCATCCTTTATGTTTGCTGAAATTGGACACCTTTGGTCTAAGGCTCACTAAAATCCTTGTTAGGCTTTCATTTAACGGTAAAGTTCCATTCGTAACAGAATATATTAATAACAAGATGAGATCGTCACACCACCCAACCTTCACTATCGCCTTTTCCACCATTAAGTAAAAATATGTTCTCTTTCTCTTTTTTGCTATTTTTCATCTGTTTTCTTCCTTTGCGATTTCAGCCCCCCTCCATCATATCATATATCTGCATCAAGACTTTCCTTCCTCCTCTGCTAAGAAGTTCCTGTTTTCCTCTACTTCTTTTTCTATCCTTCAGCAGCAAAATCGTAGAGGTTAAATTAATTAAATTCTGTCACTACAGAAAAAATCCAAATTGAGTTGTTTAATATGCCTAAATTGAGTTGTTCATTGCGGAGGATAAATAATTAATAATGAACCTAAAAAATATTTTTGTAATCTAGAGAAAAAAAAATTTTGCCAATAAAAATGAATTTACAACAATTTGAAAAGAATAAGCCATAAAACCAGTCACTTCGTCCATGGAGTTTCTTTCACATTACTTAAATTTTTAAGTTCATCCAATCACATGCAACATCCTTGATCCCCTTTCCAGTGAAAAGGTTTGGACGTGAAGTTTATTTCCAAGGAGAACAAAAAGAAACATTTTAACTGGGCCTAACAATTTCCGTTAAGGAATAGAGTTGCCGTCACTGACTATCCTTTTTCTGTTAAAAAAAGAATTTTAGTGAGCCTTAGACCAAAGGTGTCCAACTTCGGCAAACTTAAAGGACCATTGTTGTCCAAGGTAATATATAAAGGACTAACTTAAACCTGGCCTTATACATAAGGGACCATTTGGGTCTTTTCCTCTTGTAAAGCTTGTGTTCTATGTCTAATAAATCCTTCACTGCAAAATCTAAGTGCTCGCGCCATTGATCAATGTGAGACTCTACACTCAAAACACTGTCAAACTCTGTCAATGATATCTCCTCCAGGTAGTCCAAATCCAGCTCTTCTAAAGTTTTTCTCACATTTGAACTCCGAACCTCGATATAAATAGACATGCATTTATCAAATTTGTTCACAGCCAATCTATCAATAATGGCTTGCACATTTTGAATAATATTAGGCAGAGGCAAAGACACTGGGGCTATGTCTGTTAACGAGGATGCCAATTCACTTTCCAGCTTGTTTAATGCGACCATCAACGCTCCACCTTTGGCACGAGAACGCTCCTCTGTGGCCTGCAATTGTCTAAGTATAGCCAAACACTTGTTCACATTCATAACATACAACTTTCAGAATACCGCGCACCACTTCATCCAAATCGTCCTAGAAATATCTTTTGACCTCCTCGTCCAAGCCTACTATGCGCTAATCAGGCTTAAAGTAAGCCCACCAACCACTAATTTAATAACCATCAACCTATCGTTCACCCTCTTAACATCTACCACCAGCTCCCTAAGGTAGATATCCACTAAAATTCCCACCCCGTTTTTGCCGCTAGAACGTCCCGAATACCACAGTTTATACACGTTGACATCCCGAGCGTTGGTACCCACATCTAGTCTCCTGGACACACACTATGTTGATCTTCCTCTTCAGGAGAATCCTACCTAGTTCTATAGACTTCCCCGTCAATGTCCCAATACTTGCTAATTTAATAAAGAATAAATAAGGAACAAACAATTTATTTGATTACTATATGATGTATCCTTTGATTTTATATAGATTTTATATTTTTGCATACTATATTAAATAATAAAATAACAACTAAGATTTATTAAAATAATATGATATATTAGATCATAATTTTATAAGATTAATATTCTGTCAAATTATTCCGTATCGCGCGGGTTCTAACACTAGTTAAAGTGAACCGGAAGGAGTAGTTATAAGCTTTATTCATCTCTTGGAAAGTAAAAGGTGCATAGCTTCCTATAGTAGAAGAAAACTTAAATCTTGGTGGTTAAATGTTTCAACTGCCACTTCCATTTTTTTATGAGCACTCAGTTCTCCATCTATGAAGTTCAATTATTGGGCTGTTCAACAACCAGAATTCCTAGTTGGTGGAGTTATGGTGGAATATAAGAGTTTTTGGAATAAATTGGAAATTTTTACTCACTTCGTCCCATTTTAACTATCATTTTACTACTTTTCATGCTCATCAAGAAAACAGTAAATGCGACGTATAATTTACTAAGTTACTTCTATTAAATATTTTTTGAGAATTGAGCAGTTATAAAAAGAACTACTACTTTAATATTAAAGATATAGTTGAAAATAATAAACAAATTTAATTTTGAATTCCTAAAGCGACTATAATTTTGGGAAATGTTTTTGAAAACACTTAGTCAGAATGTAATGTAACTTAATTTCTATTTGATTAAGTTAAATGACCAACCATTGTCGTGTTAATATGACTTGATTTTTTTATATTTAGTTAATTGAAAATTCATGGTCTAATGTTACTGCTCAACTTCATCGACAGGTGTTGGGACACAATTTAGGTTGTTACTCTAGATTTTAACTTTTATATTTCAAAAAAAAAAACTGTCTGGTGCACTAAGCTCCCGCTATGTGCAGGGTCCAGAGAAGGGGCGGACCACAAGGGTCTATTGTACACAACCTTACCCTGCATTTCTGCGAGAGGTTGTTTTCACGTCTCGAACTCGTGACCTCCTAGTCGGATGATAGCAACTTTACCAGTTACGCCAAGGATCCCTCCAACTTTTACATTAAAGAAGAAACTATTATTCTGGGTAGGGGCCTAGAGGGTAGTCTGTGTCTAGGTGGTTGAAACTAACAAACCAACTGTACAAGGGGACACCTACTTTCTACTGTTAAGACTAGACCCTGATACCTCTCTACCTACTGGTTATAAGATAACACCTCAAACCTCCAAATGTCTCTTACCCCAGGCTTTGTAATTGTAAAGAAAGTAAAGAAAGATTCTCCGGGTTATTGTATCAAACATCGTCCCATTAGAGATGGAGTCTTCACTGATAAAGTTGTTGTCATGTGACCAGAAAGTCACGTGGTCGAGCGGTGGAAACAGCATATTGCAGAAATGCAAGGTAAAGCTGCGTACAATAGACCCTTATGGTCCGGCCCTTCTCCCGACCCCGCGCATAGCGGGAGCTTAGTGCATGGGGCTGCCCTTTATCGTCCAATTAGACTATATATAGCCTAAGATATATGAATCGCAAGCGGTTGCCGAATTAGTAATCAGATTTCTGAATGTGTAAGACAGAAAACACACATGTAATTGAGGTGCTAAAAGATAGCATTATGATTCAGCATCTTATTTACATTACATACCACGACTAATGAAAGATTTTCTTAGATGTAGCTTGTTTAGCATTTTGCCAGAGAAGTATAATCAAAGATCATGAGGTGTATGCATATACTACAAATTACAACCTAGTTGTTCAGGACTAAGGTTGGAAAACAAATCAGTTTCTGTACGAGGAGTTAACGACGAACTGATCATCACCTTTCTTGTATTAGTAGTTGACAAGCTTCCTAAATCCTAATTCATGCTGCTGCTGGTGTGGAGGAAAGGTGATTAGCAACAATGCTATTAGTAAGCTTGCCACTTAATTCTGTGCATTTGGTAGTACTCCCATACTTTCCAACTTTTGGTTCAAATAGACTGCTGATCATATTTCCCAAGGTCTCAGCTGTGTATTTTATGTGCTGATCACCACTACTAGCAACCTCAAATTCTATAGAGGGCATGTATTTTGCTAGGTAGCTTTTGTACCAAGGGACAACAACCTGCAATACGAGTTGGCGTACTCGCCATCTTAGCCCCTTGTCACACAATTCCCTATTGGAATGCCTCTTGTAAATATCGTCGAAAGCCTCTGTGAATTCCTTGAATCTCTTCTTAACCACTTGACGATCAATGGCTCTCCCTCCCGGGAACAACACTAGACCTTCCTCGCTTAGAAGGGCCGGGAGTTTTCCCCAGCTCTCTTTCAAATATAGTGTCTCGTAATACTCCATATATTCCTCGTGACCTCTAATCCATTCGTGTCCCATCAGCTCGCCAAGTTTTGTTCCTTTCGTGTACTTGCACAAGTACCAATGGTTATTCATCAAGAAGAGATAGGAGAGAGTGTCGTCCGTGTATGTCTTTGCCCAACTCTCTAAATTGAGCTCAATTACCATTATTATTTTTCGCATCTCATTTAGAAGAAGCCCCTTATCGAAGCTCTCGTGGTTCCAACCTTGATGTATCTCCACAACTTGGATAAGTGTGGACCAATGTTCATCCTCAAGAAGCTGATTACAATACTCAGTGACAAAGTTAACCAGCCTCGGAACACTACCATTCGCCGGAGGACTGATTGTCCTCTGCAGCTCCACTTGGAGAGAAAGTTGCCAGAAAATTTCACAAGCCCCATTTACAACTTTCTTGATCAGATCCCTTGTTTGGTTCTGGATTTCACCACAGGCTCTTCCACTGAAAAGTCTGTTGAAATCGGAGCGTAGTTTGTTTAGAGCAGCAAACATGTCCAATAACTTCAACAGCTTAACTGCTTCTTTCTTCCCTCTGGTAATTGTGTTGCCAAATTTGATGAAAGAATGAATCCGAGATCGGACTGCAATTTTCGCGAAGCAGTCCGTACAGGTACAGCTACTATCTTTAGATGCTGATTTCTGGAATATTTCATTGCAAAGCCTGTGTTCTATGTCTAACAAATCCTTCACTGCGAATTCCAAGTGCTCGCGCCATAGGTCAATATGAGACTCTACAGTCAAAACACTGTCAAACTCTGTCAATGATATCTCCTCCAGGTAGTCCAAATCCAGCTTTTCTAATGTATTTCTCACATTTGAACTCCGAACCTCAATATAAATAGACATACATTTGTCAAATCTATGGTTCGCGTCCAATCTATCAATAATGGGTTGCACATATTGAATAACATTAGGCAGAGGCAAAGACAGTGGGGCTATGTATGTTAACGAGGATGCCAATTCATTTTCCAGCTTGTCTAGTGCGACCATCAACGCTCCATCTTTGGCACGAGAACGTTCCTCTGTAGCCTGCAATTCTCTAAGTATATTCAAACACTTGTTCACATTCATAACATACCAACTATCAGCAACTGATGAAGAATTGCAGTTACTGTTTTCAAGCCAAGAAATGACTAATTTGCAGTTATGGGTGAGAAGGCGGAGTGCTTCTTCCATCCATTTGAGTGTAGTGAGATAAGCAGAGATATCATCAGAAGGGTCAGTGGAAAGAGTTTTTTCAAGTCCACAAATGACATCAAATATCTTAGCAAGAGATGCAGCAGGAGCAATAGCGCCATCAATATCACGACCAATCATCTTGTATAATGTACATTTACATGCTATAGTTCTAAGGGCATCTGCTAAGAAATTCAGCCTCTGCCCACAACTCTCCAATCTGCAGCCACTATCACCAATTTCTACACCTAATTCTCTTGATTTCTCTATGTTACACTTGAGAATTTCTCTTGCAGCTTTCATCTTCTCAATCCCATGCATTTTTCTTTGTTCACAAAAGAAATGATTGTTTACCATATAGTGACCACATGCATAATTTCTTTACCAAACTCAACAAATGAGGTTAAAACAACTATACCAAACTTCACTGCCAAAACAAGACTAAATCCACAACCACCCAAAAGGTACATCACTTTAATATTGTACACTTGCTTTTTAATATTTGTCTTCTTATTGCCTTTGCTTCACTCTTCTTTTCTCCAAAATTGTTCATCCTTTACAAGCCAAGAAACCACCAAGTTTGCCTTTTCTAAAGTGTGAGCTTTTCTATCAGCAATTATTTGCCATAAAAATCTCTGGAAAACCAAAATATATTCCTAGTTGGGCGATATTAAAGCAACTAGGACCGAGTCTAATGCTGGTAGAAAATTAAAATGGGAAAGGGAAAATAATTTCACCTCACTAAACTATTTGAAATTGAGCAACTTTAACATCCGGTAAACTTTAGGACTAATCTTACTGCCGTTGTTAGAAAAAAATCTTATTTTTGTCTTGAACCCCTAATAGAGCTCTAATCCGAAGGTAATTCTACACTTGCTCAAAGATTAAGGGAAATTATGAGCATTTTTAATGAAGAATTTGGACACTAAGAGCCCGTTTGGCTTAGCTGATAAGCATAGGTGCTGAAAGAAAAACACTTTTAAGTGCTGAAGCTGATTTAAAAAATAAGCAGTTACGTGTTTGGATAAAAGTGCTGAAGTTAATAATAAGCAGCTAAAAAATTGGGTATACAAGGAGTTTTATTTTAAAAAAGAAGTATTTTAGGGATAGAATAGTAAATATTTTGGTCAAACCTAAAGTGCTTATAAGCTGAAATTTGATAAGCTGGGGGAGACCAACTTATGGCTTTTGGCTTATTTTTGGCTTATAAGCACTTAACTTATAAGCACTTTTAATTTTACCAAACGCGTAGATAAGCCAAAAAGTGCTTATAAGCCAGTTTGACCAGCTTATAAGCTTAGCCAAACACCCTCTAATTCGACGTTGAAGCTTCGTTAATAATAAGAATAAATACAAAATTATTTGCCAATAGCAAGAATATGAATGGAGAAAAAATCTAATGGATGGCGACATTGAGCAATTTTGGATAACATATAAGTAAGTTTGGACCTTTTCCTAAATTAAAAAGGCGAAAGGGCAAAATTATTAGTATATGAATATGGAACGGTTTTTGACTTTCTTAAGCATCTGTGCATGTGTCACAATCTTGAAAATAATAAAAACAGAGAAAAACTTGTGCCATAAGTGAACTCTTTCTCTTTGGTGAGTCTATTCCTAGGATTACTGTTTTTATACGATGAATCATGATCGCATCAAAGTAAGGAAAAAAGATACTCTACAAAAAGAGAACGCGGGAGAAAGTTGTTATGTATCACAATTATGTATATCACGCTCTTTTTATTTAAAAATAAAATTTTAAAATATTTTATTTCATTCATTTTGACATAATTTCAATGATCTTAAATTTAAACTGTGATATTTTATCTATCAGACCTAATTTTCAATTAATCTTTAAATGGTATCAATTGATACTTCATATTTCATATTTCAGATTAATATTTTAAACTCTATAATTAAAAAAATAATGTGATATAAAATGAGGCGGAGGGTATACTATCTTTTGTTTGGGTGAAAAGAAAAGGAGAGCAAAATTATGGACAACACTTGTTTGGGAAGAAATTTTTGTCCCCTCTCTCTCTCACTTATCTCCTTTTGTTTCCCTGTAACTTTTATATTATTCATTGAGGCTAGACGAATGACAGCTTTGTAATTATTGTGCACTGTGGAACGTTGCTCGATATGTTAATGGATCATTTCGAACTTGACTCATTGAGTCAAGTGGCAAACAGGTCATTACGCAATTCATTTAAACTTGGTCACTTTAGACGAATTACAAATTGATTTCTCCACCTCATATACCATAGCAAAGGCTGTAATTGGCATCTTCTTGTCAAACCTGCAGTCGAAACAAGGACATTAAACACTATAAAAAGAACGCAATATTAGGACTGTAGGTCATTTGTAACTAAATTAAGGACGATTACATTGAATCACTCCAGAATTGGAGAATAAAATAAAATTCAACCATCACAAAGGGTATATATATATATATATATATATATATATATATATATATATATATATATATATATATATATATATATATATATATATATATTATTTCTTCTTTTTCATCTCCCGCATTCAATTTATTTCTAGAAGGTAGCTTTCATCCTTGGAGCTCGCTGAAATTATCATATTTATTGCTATCAACCATATCCCTTTTCCCAATTCGAACATACTTGCCTAATCGCCTTTGTAGTAAAAAACAGAAAACACGTCCCTTTATTATATGTGAAACTTTATATCCTTTTCTATAAAGGAAACTTGATTTACACATCCTTTTTTAAATGCTGCAGCAAGTAGGTGATATGCATTGTGTGACCTAAAGTTCCTCCAGCGAGACCACTCAACATGTTAGAGGGGTTGATTTCATGTATTGTCATTATGCTTTTGCCAGTAAAGTCACAAATCTATTTTTTGTCGCATTAACATAACCAGGCTATATCCATTACAACAGTAGAGGCACAAATCTTTTTTTGGTCACATTAAAGTAACCGAACAGTTCAATAAATGTCTACTCTAATACTAATAAACAATATACAATTCTATGATTGTTCACGCATATGATAAGTGTCCAAGCAATTCGACGCTCAACAGAGTGTTAGCAACATGTAAAGACTCAACATTTTTTACTACCTATTTATCAAGCGAAAGGAAATCACAAGGATTTAAAACTAATAGAAGGGTACATCTACGTCTTGTGTTTCTTACAGACCCACATGATAGAGCTCCACATGCTACAAGAATCATATGAACTGATAAATTCATGTGCTCGTCGTTTCCTATGTAGACTTGCACAGGTTTTGCCTGCAAAATACTCCAATATCCAAATATGATGGAAAAGACAGCTAACTTTTTTCCTTCCCAAAGCATCTTTTTCTATATTCTCTTTCTTTCCACTTCATTAAGGCTTTCTCTCTTTAGCCCCTCGAGAGAAAATTCTCACATACCTTATGTCTTGCCCACAGGTTCTGAGAATTATTTACACTTATTTTACGATCACAAATACGTGTCAACTGAATTGAACCACCACATAGGTTACCTCTAGGAAGATGAATAAAGAAGGAAGTTCTACATATTCTGCTCAGATAAAATGAAGGCATGAATAAGGCTCTGAGCAGCTCGTGCTTGATCTGGTGTCCCCGACACAACAACAGTGCCTTCTGTAGAACCGGCGGCTACAGGATCATGAACTACTATCTTAGCACCTGAAATCTGAATCCCAAACACAAATGTTAACTACCTTATCTAAGAAGAGAAACAAAGCTTCCACGAGCAAACTGACCTACCCTTTTTATATCACTAAGGTTGCTAGAATCCTCTCCATAAACATGTTTTAACAACATCTGAGGAATTACCACTTCAATAACAATGCCTGGCAAATTAGGTGTTGCCGTCTCACTGCAAAAAGAGTTTAATATAGTGGATATGAAAACCGATGGCAAGATATGAAAAGGATACGACGAATAGCAAATTAAACAACAATCCAAATCAACCAAGAAAAATAAAAGAAGTGTAGATCTATGAACTTCCAAGTCAAATGTTGAGATTCTACACCACTTTCAATTTCATTCATTAACAATGAATTGAACACCTCAAGTATCTCTAGTTTAACATTCAATTAAAGACCTCAATATCTCCAACACAAACTTTACAACTCAAATTTAAAAGCAGGTGACCCGTGAGCTCTGCAGAGATTCTATTGACTTGCCTTTGAAATTTATGTGGAATTGTGGATACTATTCTTACAAGAGAGAAGGGGTTTATACACCTCAATAAAGGAAATATTATCTCATCATGTAATCTACATCTCTATCTCGCTATCTTGTTTATAAGAACTTTACATTCTATAGGCAAATGGAAGGGGAGCCTTCGCGTAACTGGTAAAGGTGCTGCCATATGACCAGGAGGTCACGGGTTCGAGCTGTGGAAACAGCCTCTTGTGGAAATGCAGGATAAGGCAGCGTACAATAGACCCTTGTGGTCCGGCCCTTCCCCGGACCCCGCGCATAGCGCGAGCTTAGTGCACCAGGATGCCTTTTTTACCTTCTATAGACAAATGCAAATTACAGGAAGCTGAACAGCTTAACAAATCTACCCTCAACCAGCTCAAAAGGTGGAGCTACGTACTCATGTTTGACCAATTTTCTGTAAACGTCCAGCCGCCAAACCCCAGGTTAAGAGAAATTTGAAGACTACAATAGCATATCCTCTACCCTATATTTTTTAAGATAGCCTCTTTTCTTACTTCCATAAGAAAGCAAGTTCTTTTACATGGCCTGTCTATGTTGTGCATACAAAGACATAACTTTCCCGACAAAATGGATTAACATGGATTAACAGTGAATTGAGTTCATGCTTCTGAATAGCTTTTAAATTCCTATTAGCAGCTGAATATCATTTATTAGGCCTTAATAGCTTCATCACTGTAGGCCTGCAACAATACTAATCAAGCCGCTGCCAACTAATTGCCCACAGCTCTGCACTTAAAGTTGCACAAGGAAGACCAAACTAGTAGCCCCAAAAGGAAACAGTTTTACCCAAGTGAATCAGAAACCGGTGAGTCCTGCACTAACAGGGAAACCAGTAACCCCTTTAGTGCATCCAACCCAGCACTCCCCTGGGAGATTCAATGGATCGCTTCAAGTTATTAGCAGTGATCACAATCTCATAAGCAACCTAAGACGTTGCAGACAGAGGAAAACAAGTTACCTGCCACTCTGACCATTCTTCAAGGCAAAGCTTCCACTTAAATCAGCCACTCCAGCTGTATATCTAGAATTGACTGCCTGGATAAAACAGCAAGAAGGAAAGTGAATAGTCGTAAATGCAACATTCCCCAATCATAAAAAATGTACCAACAATTAACATTTACTGGAAAGAGCTCCCACAAACCTGAGGACCCCATCTTCCAGGTGAAGGAGGTCTATCAAAAAATGGAACATGTCCTTGTCTCTCATAGCCATGGAAACGGGGAGCACGATCTGAATAAACATCACGGTCTAAATAATGTGAAAATGCAGCCAGCAGTTCATATGTTTGGATGAAATACCAGTATGTTCTATACCATGAGGGTAGCCAGCAGGTGAGCGGTAACTAGGAGAAGCAGGATCGTGCCTTGGCCTGAATGATGGGGATGGAATTTCAGAATAGGAGGGAAAATGTGAAGGGGCAATATTTGAAATATGTGGCTTCATAGGAAACATTGTATCACGAATCCTACAAGTAATTTGGAACAAAGCATCCTGGACAGAGTGCATGCTCCCAATAACCTGTAGAGAATTCAAACATCATAAGTCACAGTTGGAACAATGAAGGATAGAAAACAAGGTTGAACTCCTTCTCATTTATCTTTTTTTTATATAGTCTGGTGGAGGTAAGTTCCACCAAGTGAGACAGAAATGCAACTCAATTTATTTGAGATACACGTGCATGTAACAAGTATCAGAAAACACCGACATGGAATGCACATCTCTTTGATGATCATCATCGAAACATTTTAATTAGTCTATCTGAATACTCTCACATCTTAAATGCTAATCCCTCCCCACCCATCCCCAAGAAATCTAAGCAATACGAGTTTATAGAAAAGAGGTAGAAATGCAACTCAATTTATTTGAGATCCATAATCATTTAATTAGAAGTATCACAAAATGTAGAAGCAGAGAACACATATATCCAATGATCATCAACAACACACATTGTGATTTCCCTGTCAGAACACTAACTTCAATGTAAAAACTGCACCCCCCCCCCCCACAAACACCTTACCCCCCCCCCTCCCCCCCCCCAAAAAAAAGGCAAATTCCAAGCAACACGAGTTATATAGCTGAGATGTAACGACTATTACATATTTTTTAGAATGAAAATCTGTATTTACCTGTAAAACTTCTTCAGTGTGGGAACCATATTTTGGAGAATGTTCTCTAGGAAAAATACGTATACTAGCACCAGTGAGTCGTCGCAATTCAGCAATTAGAATACTTCCATTACCAAAGAGACAACTCATGTGACGTGCATGTACCAGAAGCCTTGAAACAACTGCAGCTCCTGGTTCAAATCCAATCTCAGCAATTCTGGCCTGTACACGAATAAGAGCTTCCTGAGCAGGGGAATGTCTTTGCTCGGGGTTCTGCAGAAAGAGCAAAGCAGCTGATCTCAATAAAGCTTGGCAAGGATAGAGTAGTAATGTTAAAAGATCAACACATGCAGTTCTTTCTCACTCAGTTATATATTCAACAAGTTCAAATAATCTTCAAATTGACTCTACGCAGTTGATCATATGACTGCCAAGTGGCATAAAACGGAAGTGAGCATATGACTTTAACATAACAAATGCAAGTTGGATCAGTGTTTCAAAAAACATAAACAGTTGCTTAGCTAACAGTCAGCCTACCCACCTCCCTTGCAGATATCACAACAACTCTTTCATCTAAATCAGATGCTGAATCAGCAATCTTGATAGATGCACCAGTTTCATTCTGCATCACCCTTATAATTGAGCCTCCTTTTCCTATCAAGTTTCCAACTTTGTCAACCGGACACAACACCTTAAACACGATCTCTTCCTCCAAGATCATCCTGTGGTTGATTCCAGCACTTTCAACACCAGAACTCCTTGAAAACTGATCTGGAGTGTGATAACCAGTTCCAGTTTGTGACATTCCTGAAAATTTTGGGGTAGAGGCATTTACTGAATCTATCCTCGAGTTATCCTGAAGACAACTTGAAACAGACAAAAGAGCTTTTCTCACAGCTGAAAAGCTTCCAGTTATCTGCAATGTGAAGATATCCTCTGAGAAGTCAAAACCATATACAGAGTGATGTAATCATACAAGCAAGACAAAGATAATAAAAATGAACACAAATATTTCTCAGATAAAGCTAATAGATCAATCCAGCATTTGCCTCTGCTAAAATAACATATTTGATATAATACACACAGAAACATCACATATACTTGTAACAGATCTACTTGGTATAAAGTGGAGGAGATTGAACTTCTGGGAGCATAGTTGGTATGGAATCATTGTTTAGAAGGATCGCCTCCAGCATCTGTTTGCCATCTCTGAAGATCAGCCTGCTCTGGTGGAGGGAATAGAAGAAAACAAAGACTTAGAAGGAATTGCAGGTTTAGGAGATGGAGGAGTTGGACGATATGATCACACTGTATCTCATCAACTTTTAATGTGAGGGCACGGAAACTTGCAGGTGGAAGGATCAACTGATAGTAAAATCTCAGTCATTCTTTCTATTAGCACCTGCCAAGAGTGATACAAGGGATTTTCCCCTTTGCATCAGCATAAACAGAGCTACAAGTAAAGTGGGTCCATTTGTCTCGTGTATGCTCCTCCATACCCTCCGACTTAAGATTACAACGGTCACCTTTGGATATTGTCATGACACTATGAAGGTTACTTTGGTCTAGGTTTATGATAAAATCAACGGGGTAAAAGTACCTCCAACTCAACAATATCATACGTCATAAGTGCTTAGATTTGGTCGAGTTTGTTAGAAGACATAGTTTCATGGGTTCATTGCTTGGTACAAATAATCCTATCACGATAGTATATACTTTGCGCACAAGTGATATTCAACATGTCTATATGACTGGAGGGGTGTTGTAGAAAGGAACTATTCTGCATAGGACTCCTACTTTATATACCACTTGTATAGAGGATCTTTGCATTGTCCACCGGGGGGGGGGGGGGGGGAGGCACTTTTGAAGGATGCCCTTTTATGCTAGATTGATATACTCCCTCTGTTTCAAAAAGATTGACACTATTTCCTTATTAGTCTGTTTCAAAAAGATCGGTACCTTTCAATATTTCCTTAATAAGAAGCATTTATAGCCACACAAATGATATGACAGATTTTAGATCAAAAGTTTTACAGTCACACAAATGCTATATGTTATGGCTTATTTAAGACCATATATCTCAAAAGTCATCCCTTTTTTATTAAAGTTTGTGCCAAGTCAAACTAAGACAATCTTTTTGAAACCGAGGGAGTATCTAGTATCAATCTCACTCATGCATTACCTTACTCACAGAATACATCACTGTTGTTCCTTTTCCTCCTTTCCTTATTATTTTGTATCCATCATGCTTCAAGTTCCGGACTTCCAAAACATGCACTCAACTTTGTTTCACCTGCTTCCAGTATAACTACGGTCCAAAAAACTTATTTCCTTAAATGGCAGATTTTTTTTTAATCAAGACCTTAAATGGCAGAATTTACAATCTTCATGCATTCAATTGAACATGAAACATTGCTATGTGATACTTCCAATTAGATGTAAGAGCTTTGCTGACTCCATTCAATTATTATTTCAACATATCTCTACGAACTCAAGTATAATTAATTTATTCCAACTTCTTCCTCTTAATCTCCATTTTTGTTACTGCTGCAGGTGAACGTACTTTTGACAGGTGAGCACACAAGATAATAGCGAACCCATCAGAAAGAAGGTCAATTAATTCCACTTTTGAGTATAATTTACACATTCTAACAATTGTTTCTTCCTCCATAGAGAAACAACAATTTCAACGCTACTGTGTTCCTTTAGGTACATGGAAGTCGTGAGCATGATCAAAAGAACCAATTAAGCACAAAACTCATCATCGAAAACAAATAGTGTTCAGAGTAGTGTTCAAAGACAGTGATATGCAATCAGCAACTCTCTTCGTTTCAGTTTATGTGGCAACATTTCCTTTTTAATCCATCCCAAAAAGAATGACCTCTTTCTAAATTCGAAAATACGCTAACGTAAACTTTCCATTTTACCCTCAGTAACAAGCTTTTATTGCCACACAAATGTTATATTGTTATGGCATGTTTAAGACCACAAGTTTTAAACATTTCATTTTTTTCTTAAAGTATTTACAACATCAACAACTACAATTACGCCTGAGTTCCAAACAAGTTGGAGTCGTCTAGATATTCCTCACTTCTCCATTTAAGCTCAATTCATGTCATCAGTTCAAATAAATTGCAACAAGGGAGTAAATGATATTAAATTCAAGACAGCTGGATATTAGGATGAAGTGCATAGAGCACGAAGAAAGTGCATTGCCTGAATTAACTCGTCACCAGGTGAAGCACAAGCAGGCAACTGATCTTTAGGCAAAACCCTAACTTGAGCTCCAGCCTCCAGTCTTATCTTCTCAATAATCTTCCCCCCTCTGCCAAGCACGCTGCCAACCTGATTACTCGGTGCTAACAGCCTACAAATAACCACTCCCTGTGGACCCCACACATCGCTACATTCATCCTTCCTCCCCTCCCCTTCCGCGTTCCGCTCCTCGTCCACCTTCAATATCCTCTCGAAAACTCTAATCAACGCCCGCTGAGCCTGCGATGACGATGACTCGTCGTCCAAATTTGCTAATTCTTCGACACTGGAATTAGCAGCCGAGCTGCACTCTTTCTTCGTCGAGTCGGCTATTATAACAATAACGCGCTCATCGCAGCCGGGAAGTGAATCGTCAATGCGAATTTTGGCTCCGGTCTCCTCTCGGACTTGGCGGATGATGACGCCGCCTTTGCCAATGACGCCACCAGTTTTTTCCGCCGGACATAGGATACGGAAAAAGGCTTCACCAGGAGCGAGCTTCAGAAAAGGAGGCGGCGGTGGTGTACGGAAGGTATTGGATGGCGGAGTTGCAGAGGAAGACTGTAATTGGTGGCGGCGCTTGGTGGGAGTGGAAACAGTGGAAGTATCTGCTGTGGTGGAGTCCAGCTGTCGCTTCTGCGCGAAGGATGCGTCCATGAAAGGGAAAAAGCGTTGAAAGAGAAGAGAGGCAGTAATATGGATTCGTGAGGTTTTTAATTCGCGCTATATTATTGCCGATAAAATGACAAAAAATATAGGATGTTCATACAAACAGCCGGTTAAATTTATTAATAGTATTTAATTTTTCTTAATAAATTATATATAGGACTTTACACATATTGTAATATTGAGTACGCGTGAAATTCTTACCTCCGCCACAGGTTAAAAGTGATGATTCAATAGAGCTACTTACCTCCGCCTCGGGTTAAAAGTGATGATTTTATAGAGCTGGTAAAAACTTAACCTCACCGAGTATATACACCCAATTTAGTTAAGTTAACCATAAACAATAAACTAAAGTTTACTAGGAGTCCTATTTTTAAATAAAATTTTTTTAAGATGGAGTTATCGAATAAGGCATCGTGATAAAATATAGGGTTGCCGTCACATTTAGATCTTTTATTTCCCTAAGTTTTTATTCTAACATTAGTTTCACTCTTCATTGTTGATTTAACAAGAAGCTGACGTTTACTTTTTCACTGATGCAATTGCAAAATTAATATATAGTATTATGCATGTTTATCCTAAAATCAGATAACAATTGAATTTATAAGTTTTTTTAAGGATACGTTGATTAATTTGACACAACGCGATAAGTTAACTTATAATCAGAAATAAAGTATGATAAAGTAAATTCAAACCACACGAATTGAATAGTAACAACCTTGGGGGAAAGCCACCCTTTAGCGGAATGCACTCCGACCAGTATCAGGACACAGTTGGAATGGAATTTAAAGAGAAAATAACAGGCTTCTGAGTGGATGTTACAATGTTCTTTACAAATAATTAGATCCCCTCTGTATAGTAGGGGAGTCCTACTTTAGGTACAATTCTAAAAAAGGTAAAAATATCTCATGATTTGCTAATTAACCGGTTTCTCATTGATACGTGCCGAGACTCCTGCCGTGATACCCGATCGGTTACGGATATTTCGGCCTTCCGTTATTTAGTCCAACAATGTTTCCTCGAGCTCATACGGAGTCGGGGTCGATTCCGGGGTCACGGACTTGATGTTCTTGAAGACGGGCGTTCTAACCTCGTACCCTAGTTCGATGGAACCCGGGGTCGATCTTCAATCAGTTACGTTTCAATCTCGATCTGTCATGCAATAGATGAGCCCTATATCGACTGTATACAGATAGTCCCCTCATTTTTCGGAGAGTAAACGACGAGAAATGATATCAGCCCCTGATCCCTGTCTCAATACTTTGCGTCAGAAATGACAAAATGAACGAAATGTCTCGTCAGTCACGTCTTAATGGCATCAAATATTCGTCAGTTGTTGGTCGGCCACTACAGGTTTTGAACCGCCGTTTGAAAATTACAAATACCCCCTCCTTCATTCATTCTAACTTTACATCCAAACCTTTCCTACTCTTGTTCTTAAAAAATCCTTGCATTCTTTAGCACTTGTACCCAGATTTCTTGAGAGCTTTGTAAAAACCCTTGTTGTCTAAACTACTGAGCGTACCCTTTTAACTTCTTCTTCTTCATCATCTTTGTCCAAAACAAAAATGGCGAAGACTTCTAAGACAGTCCCTCAAAAAGAAAATTCTTCTTTTTCCCGGCCGACCGACGGAACCTCCTATTGGCGCGATTATTCCTGGCGGATGATCGGTGACCGCCGACTTTAAGGTTGAAAAACCTTCACCCATACCGGGCCGTGGTGAAAAGGTATCGAGGTATATTTGCTCGATTACCGAAGAGATCCTCCCTACGGTCATAAAGGACTGCAACTGGGCCGAAAAAGACGTGGTGATTCCCGGGCCCGACGAAGACATCACTACCCACGTTAAGTGATACTTAAGTGTTTACACTTTTCTTTTTATGTTGGGCCTGTTAGACCCGGTGATCATCCAGTTCTGCAAAAGGTACGAGGTGTGCCTTGGTCAGATCCACCCCTCGTTCTGGAGGATAGTTATTCTCCTCCGATTCTTCGTGAGCAAGATTGATGGATGCCTATTCACCGTTGATCATCTGATGCGCCTCTACAGTCTCCGATTCTTTCGGGGGGACTGATTAAACTTGCGCTCCGGGCCACTAAAGCCTCATTCTCGAGCATCAATGAAGATCGATACTGAGGTTGGCTAGGTCGATTTGTCCGAGTGAGGACCTCGGACCTGATCCCGACCAAGGACATGTCGTTCCCCAAGAGTAGAACACAAAATGTAAGTAAAGTTCCTTCTTTCCCAGAATTTAATATTTTTGCTCCTTTTCCCCCCTTTCTTAACGATGTTTGGTGGCGATACAAGTTGCTCAGGTTCCAGATGCAGTTCCTCGACTCAGGGAGTGGGTTGAGGGCATCGTCTCGAAGAAACCGTATTCCAAGCGCGCATGGCGCTAACTTTCGAAGGGCCGGTGGGAGGCTCGTTCTCACGGTGAGATTCATTCTTTGAGTGGACAATACTTGGGTTTCTTCCGTGCTGCCTTACTCATTTCTTTTTTCTTTGTAGGCCTTGGAAAGGATGTTGCAATGAGGCCTCCACCCGACGATGAGAATGCAAGGATTTTTTAAGAAGCGATAGGGCTCATCATCGATTGCTTGAGCCCTGACACAATGAGGCCTCCATCCGGCGATAAGAATCCCCTACTCTGAGGCAGGGTGAGGAGAAGAAGAGGAGAAGAGCTTCGAGTTCCCCGAACTCGGAGAAGAAAAAACTGAAAAGGAGGTTGGTGCGCAAATCCAAGGAAAGCACCAGCGCCTAAGAGCTTCCATCGGACTGAGTCCACCATCTGAGGGATGAGTCCGAAGAAAAAGAAAAAGAAAATTCTGAACTGGTGGCCCGCGTGCGAGGCAACGTCGTACTGCCCCAAACCAGGGGGCTGATGATGAGGCAGTGACTGAGGCCTCCGAACCAGAGAGGGGCGAGGCTGTTTTGCCCCAAGTTAGGGAGGCCGACCAAGATACTGCAGGTGGCACTTCTCGGGAAGAGGATAATGCCCCGAAGGATGCACTTGGAGTGATTCTCCGAGTCGCCCTTATTTACTGACTCCATGATTCACGATGCCTAAACGCTAAAAGGATGCCCAACCTAGGGGCCCCAGGGGGTGGCAGACCCCTATAACCACTTCTTTGATGGTTTAGATTCTTCTGCCTCAGAAGACGTCACCGGGCTGGGTGACTTACCGGTACCAAAGAAGAGTCCGCCTTCGGGAACCAGCGGACTTTCTTCGAGCCCGAAACTAGTAAATCGGTTCCCAACTCCGAGTGCAGATCTTGACCGAAAACGGTCAATTATTATGTCTATTCTGGAGGATGCCCAGGTCCTCTCCGCCCCCGTGTGGGTTGCAAGTCATCTTCGGTGCCTGGTGACCGAAGATGATCAAGCAAAAATGAACGAGGTGGAAGCGCCCTTCCTGTTCAATGATGCCTAACAGGCGTTAAACCGGGTAACTTTGAATGTCTCTTGATGACTTTTCTATTATGTACTTAGATTAAGTCATAAATAATCGTAACCTTTTCCTTTGTGTTTGTAGGCCTCGCTGCTCCATCACGAGACTTTTCTCCGATATCGAGAAGAGTTAAACCACCACGAGGCCGAGACCCGAGAGCTCATCGAGAAGAGGGATGCGTACAAGCTTCTCAGTGAGCAACGTGAGGGGAAGGTCAAGGAACTTCAAGCTGAGCCGGAGGCAGCCCGGAGGAGCATGCTGACCTGGTCAAGTAGGTAAGAAGAGTCTTTGAGTTTAGTGATGATAAGTCAAATTCGATGGCTAACTATCCGAAACTGCAAGTCCAACTGAAGCCTAACCAGATCGGACATCTCCAGGCAGAGGTATACGCGGTAAAGGCCGAGGCAGAAGAATGGAAAAAGAACATGGATCGCCTAGCCTTAGAAAAGAAGACCGCCCGGGCACAACTGACCTCGGCTGAGATCCAGCTTCGCGCTGTAAAGGAGAAGTCCTTGGTGCAGGCCAAGACGATCGAGGAGCTCCATCTCAGTTGAATTCTGCTACTTCCGATAGATAGTATCTGTCCAAGGAAATTGAAACGGTCAAGTCAGAGGCCAGAGTAATTAAAGTTGATGCCGAAGAGATGGTGGTCGTTTATAAGGCCGACGCCGAAGCGGCTCAGTTTCGAGCAAAAGACATCATCGAGCATGCTAAGTGGCAATCTCGAAGGAAGCCCTTGAGGAAATTCATGCTTGGGGTTTCGACTTATCAACTGAGATTGAGAGTGCTAAAGAGATCGAAGTCGAGGCCAAAAAATTTGGCCTGCCTCGAAGACGACGAGGAGTTTGAAGATCTGGGCGAGTCCGAGGGTGGTGGGGACCCCGAAGGTGATGATGTTGCTCCCGACGAAGACTAGGCCACTTAGGCCTTTAGATGTTTTTATTTTTTATATTTTTGTTGAGGCTGTTTGGCCTTTGTAAAAATTTGCATCGGGGTTGTTTGGCTCTTGTAGAAAGAATTTTTGATTATGAATATAAGTCTTTTTCGTTTCAATAACTTTTGAATTTTCTCTTACTTTTATTTGCAAAGCTCAATGCCTTAGCATGGAATAATTAGGTTTTGTTCAGAGATTCGAACAAACCTTGCCTTTAACTATATTTTGTTTTAAGGCATCGCAGGGGTTCAATGTGACCGAAAGTTTTTTCCCAAAATACTTATGACTTTTTTTAAGTCATAGTCTGCCGAGGGTAGCCTTTAGAACCAGTTAAGAAATTTTAAGGCCTTATTATTTTTATTACGGGTCTCGGACGTCTCTGAGCCGTGTTAATATGGTCGTAGACTTTATAGTTTGGGTGTTGATATAGTTATCCCGAGTTGTTCGGGCTTTCCCAAGGTGACAGTCCCCGAGTAGAGGTGGCCTTAGCCTTTAAAATTCGGGCATTACCTAATAGGACTTCTGCCCCCGAGCTCCGATAGCTCGGACCGTCCGAGTTTGGTTTCGAACGGCTGTCCCCGGATGGGAGTGACCGTGTGAACCCGGACTAAGGTGGACCTTGGGCTCGATACCTTTAGGAGATCGGAAGTAGGAAATTCCTTAAGAAATGCGAGAAAAACTTAAAAAGACATGATACTTATCCGCAAGGAGGAGACTTCTTTTATTTTTGTGTGTCATAATTACACATGTGTATAAGATTTGTGTCAGGGCTCAAGCAATCTATGTGGGCACGATTCATTTGACTGTTTGTCCCTTGCAATAAATCTTATCGATCGAGACCCTTCGGCTATGAAGTTTCTTCCCTTGCTAAAGTCAAAGTCCAAAGGTAATGTCCCCCAGTATTCGAGGTTATCATAGAGAAGCCTCGGATACTGTTAATGCGATCTTCGATACTGATTCATGATCGGTCTTTGATTCTAAGTTAGCACGATTCACTGTTGCCTCGTTAAAAACTTTGCCGGAAAATTCATTTGGGATAAAACCGGTTCAAGGAAAAAAGAGTGCAACACGTGCTTTCAGGCCTAAAGAATTTTGTACTGCTCCTTGTTGGTTATCTACAACCGTTAGTCTAAAACATATGTAAAAGAAAACGAATGGGGTCGTACCTTAGAAGTAATATCGTTTCAGGTGAGTTATATTTCAATTGCTCGGTAGTTGTTTGCCCCTCATTGTTCTGAGTTTGTAGGACCCCTTTCCAGTGATTTCGATGATATGATATGGCCCTTCCCAGTTCGGCCCAACTTCCCCTCGTTCAGGTTTCGGGTGTTCAGCATGACCTTCCTTAATACTATGTCCCCAACGTTAAAGTACCGAAGGTTGGCCCTTCTGTTGTAATATCTCTTGATTTGTTGCTTTTGTGAAGCCAACAGAACGAGGGCGGCTTCGCGCCTTTTGTCCAATAGCTCCAGGCTCGTACTCATGGACTCGTCATTTGATTCCTTTGTTGCATATCGAAATCTAATACTTGGTTCTCCGACTTTGACCGGTATTAGAGCTTTGACGCCAAAAACCAATGAGAATGCAATGGCCCCCGTACTGGACTTCGAGGTCATATGGTACGCCCCCCAGGAGTTCCGCTAGGATTTCCTCCCATTTTACTTTGGCATTGGTCAACCTCTTTTTAAGGTTCTGGAGTATGGTTTTGTTGGTCGATTCGGCTTATCCGTTCCCATTAGGATGGTAGGTCGTTGATAGGATCCTTTTGATTTTGTGGTCTTCAAGAAATTTGGTTACTTTGCTACCGATGAATTGTTTTTCGTTGTCGCACACAATCTCAGCCGGCATCCCGAACCGACATATGTGTGTTCCCAAATGAAATCGATGACTTCCTTCTCCCTGACCTTCTCGTATGCCTGGGCTTCTACCCACTTAGAAAAATAGTCAGTCACAAACAAAATGAATTGAGCCTTACCGGGTGCCTATGGAAGGGGGCCGACGATGTCCATTCCCCAATTCATGAATGGCCATGGCAACAAAACTGAATGTAGCAGCTCCTCGAATCGGTGAATCATTGGAGCATATCGCTGGCATCTATCACATTTTCATACGAAATCCTTCGCGTCCTTTTTCCATGTCGACCCAGTAATAGCCGGCTATGATCACCTTTCGAACCAATGATTCGGCACCTGAATGATTTCCACAGGTACGCTCATGAATTTTTCTTAGAACGTACTCGGTATCTACTGGTCCTGGACATATCGCCAGTGGGCCATCGAATGTTCTTTGGAACAGGGTTCCGTCTTCGGACCAGCTAAATCGGGATGCCTTCGTACGCAGGGCCCTCGATTCTTTTGGGTCCGAGGAAATTTCCCAGTCTTCAGATATTCTACATATTGTTTCTCCAATCCAAGTCAGGCTTGTAGAGTTTATTTCGGCATGACCTTCTTCCACAACCGATCCCATGAGTTGAACGACTTCCCCCGAGTTGAGCTCATCGCCTTTGACCGAAGACCCTAAGTTAGCAAGGGCATCAGTCTCACTATTTTGATCCCGGGGCACATGTTGCAAGGTCCACTCCTTGAACGATGTAATTCTACCTGCAACTTATCCGTGTACATTTGCATTCGTTCTTCTTTTGCCTCGAATGTTCCATTAACTTGGTTTACCACGAGGAGGGAATCGCACTTAGCTTCGATCACCTCTGCTCCCAAGCTTTTGGCTAGTTCGAGACCTGCAATCATGGCCTCATATCCGGTCTCGTTGTTTGTCAATTTTACAGTCCTAATAGATTGTCTAACTACATTGCCTGTTCGTGGCTTCAGCACGATGCCAAGTCCGGACCCTTTTGCGTTCGAGGCACCGTTTGTAAAAGGGTCCAGATTCTCGAGGACATCCCTAAGTTTACCAATAACTCTCATTCAACCTTGGGTATTAGGGAGACATAAAGTCAGCCATGAAATCTGCCAAAATTTGAGATTTGATGGTTGTCCGGGATCGATATTCAATATCGTACCCACTGATTTCCATGGCCCATTTGGCCAATCGTCCCGAGAGTTCGGGTTTATGCATAATATTTCGCAACAGGTAAGTTCTCAGAACACATGTGGAATGTCACTGAAAAAATGGTTTCAGTTTCCTAGAGGCGCTTAGCAAAGCGAGCGCCAATTTTTCTAGGTGAAGATACCTAGTTTCGGCCTCACCTAGAGTCCTTCTAACGTAGTAAATTGGAAATTGTGTACCTTGTTCTTCTCGGACCAGGACTCCACTTACTGCTATCTCCGATATCGCCAAGTACATGTATAGTTGTTCGTCTGCCTTCGGTGTGTGAAGCAGCAGTGGGCTCGATAGATATCGCTTGAGTTCCTCCAAGGCCCATTGGCATTCCGGGGTCCACGAAAAGTTCTTCTTCTTCTTTAGTAGAAAAAAGAATCGGTGACTCTTATCTGAGGACCTCGAGATGAATCTCCCCAGGGTGGCTATGCATCTGGTTAATCTTTGCACGGTCTTCACGTTGTCCATGACCGTGATATCTTTGATGGCTTTGATCTTGTCGGGGTTGATCTCAATTCCTCAGTTGGATACCATGAACCCGAGGAATTTACCTGACCCGACTCCGAATGCATATTTCTCCAGGTTCAGCTTCATATTGTACTTCTTCAAAATGCTGAAAGTTTCCTGTAAATATTTTAAATGGTCTTCTGCTCGCAGGGACTTAACCAACATATCGTCAATGTAAACCTCCATCGATTTTCCTATTTGTACCTCAAACATCCAGTTTACTAGGCGTTGATAAGTGGCTCCGGCATTTTTAATTCGAATGACATTACGTTATAGAAGTGATGAATGAGGTTTTTACCTAATCATCCGGGTCCATCCGTATTTGGTTGTACCCGGAATAGGCATCGAGAAAATTGAGGATCTCATGGACCACCGTGGCATCGATCATGTGATCGATGTTGGTTGATGGAAGGAGTCCTTGGGATATGGAAGGAGTCCTTGGGACACGCTTTGTTCAAATCCTTATAATCTACACACATTCTTAATTTGTTCCCCTTTTTAGGGACTACCACTATGTTTGCTAACCAATCCGGGTATTTAACCTCCCGAATAGACCCTATTTTAAGGAGGATAGATACCTCGTCCTTGATGAAAGCATGTTTGACCTCAGACTGGGGCCTCCTCTTCTGCTTGATCGGATGGAATTTCGGGTCTAGGCTAGTGGTTATCTCCGGTAGGATCCCTATAATGTCAAGATGGGACCAAGCAAAACAGTCTACGTTAGCTATAAGAAATTGAATGAGTTTTTTCTAGAGCTCGGGAGTTAACCCCGTGCCCAGGTATACCTTCCGTTCGGGTAGATGCTCGTAGGGGTGTGCATTCGATTTATCGATTCGATTTTGACCCTTATCGATAATTACTTATCGATTATCGATTTGTACATATGCTTATCGTTATCGTTTCAATAAGGTTCCGATTTTTTCGATTTCGATTTATCGACTTTGGGTGCTTATCGATTCGGTTATCGATTACACCAATAAGAAAATTTGCGGGATTCCACGGAAAGTATATCGCTATAAACGCGCCTAACTAATATGGACAAAAAGAAGCTAAAATAAGACGAACACCATTTATAATATAAAAATTGTGTCAACAAGTACATGCAACAAAACTAAAGTAAGGGAACAAATGTATGCCACTAACACTCCAACGGTATAAAAAAACAAAATAAAACAAAACACATCATCACGGCTAATTCTATTTTCCATTAATTTGAACTTCATTCCCTTGATCTTTAAATATGATCATTCCTTAAATGTGGTAGAGGAAATAATAGGGTAAGGGGCTTAGGGTAAAGGAAAGGGTATAGATTAGGGAAAATAATATTGTATAGCCGCTTTCAAAATAGTAGCGAAATATATATACATTCTGTATGTTATATTAATCTACACAAACAGGTAATTACTCATTTAACAAGTGTCTACAGTCTAGGGGTGTGAATTCGATTTATCGATTCGATTTTGACCCTTATCGATAATTACTTATCGATTATCGATTTGTACATATGCTTATCGTTATCGTTTCAATAAGGTTTCGATTTTTTCGATTTCGACTTCGATAACAAATAATCGATTCGATTTATCGATAAACCGATTCGAATGCACACCCCTAGATGCTCGATCAATATGACATGTTCCAGCTCTTCGACCGTTGGTTTAGTAGCGTCGGAGTCGTCAGGGACTATAAAAGATCGGGGAACCCCGTGATCATCGCCTTCATAAGTCCCCTGCCTACCCGATTGGGCCGTGATCGGTACCGGTGATTGCTATTTGGCTTCTTGCTTTGTACCCAAACTTGGTTTCTTTGACGCTGTGAGTGCTGATATCAAAATCATTTCTTTGACTGCAAACATCTCTTTTGCGATCGGTTGTTCTCCGTAGATTGTCTTAATCCCTCCTGGCGTTGGGAATTTTAACACTTGGTGAAGAGTCGAGGGCAATGCCCTCATGTTGTGGATCTATGGCCTCCCCAACAGGGCGTTGTACCTTATGTCTCCTTCGATCACATAAAGCTTGGCCTCCTGGATGGTCCCAACGACATTGACTGGCAATGTTATCTCTCTCTTAGTGGTTTCACATGCCATGTTGAATCCGTTCAAAATTTGGATTGCTGGCACAATTTGATCTTGTAGACCGAGCTGCTCTACGACTCTCGACCGGATGATATTGGCCGAGCTACCTGGATCAATTAACATACGCTTAACTCGAGATTTATTTATGAGTACAGATATTACCAGTGCATCATTGTGAGGCTACACAATCCCTTCTGCGTCCTCGTTATTGAAAGACAAGGTTCCCTTTAGTATGTAATCTCGAATCCATTTCTCCCTTGTGATAGACACTTTAGTACACTACAGCATCGACCCTTGAGGGACATCGACTCCGCCGACGATCATGTTAATGACGTGTTGAGGTTCTTCTTATTTGGTTTGTTTGTCATAATCCCTGTTTCTGAAATGGTTCTTGGCTCGGTCGCTCAAAAATTCCCGAAGGTGCCCGTTGTTGAACAACCGGGCTACTTCCTCTCTCAACTGTCGGCAAACCTCTGTTCTGTGGCCGTGAGTGCCATGATACTTTCAAACCTGGTTAGGATCTCTTTGGGCTGGATCGGATTGTAAATGTCAACGCCATTTGGTATCTTTGATGCGTCCGATAGCTGATACGATGGCAGCCGCATCAACATTAAAGTCATATTCCGATAACCTTGGTGCTTCTTTAGGCCCGATAGGCCTGTCGAAGTCATTCTTGCTCATGAGTCCCCGAGTGCTCTGACCTCGATCATTTCTCCTTTCATTTCGCATAGAACTTTGCTCGGACCCACTGCTTCTTCGATCTCTATTATATAGCTGATACTGATCTTTTTTTGACCTCGGTTCACGGTCGATATCTCTCTTGATCCTGTCGACGGGTCTGACAGTATAAACGGACTCGGAAGGAGCCCCAAGTAGATCATCTTTGACTCTGATCTTTGATTGATACCGGTTATGAACATCGGCCCAAGTAACATCCGGGTACTCTATCAGATTCTACTTTAATTGTTGCGAAGCCACTGAGCTTCGAACATTGAGTCCTTGGGTGAAAGCTTGAACGGTCCAATCATCAGCGACCGGTGGTAGGTCCATTTGTTCCATTTGAAACCGGGACACGAACTCTTTGAGCATTTCATTATCCTTCTGCCTTACTTTGAAAAGGTCCGACTTCCTGGTCTCGACCTTGATAGCCCCGGCGTGCGCCTTCACGAAAGAGTCTGCAAGCATAACAAATAAGTCAATAGAATTAGGTGGTATATTGTGATACCATATCATAGCTCCCTTCGACAGGGTCTCTCTGAACTTCTTCAGCAAGACAGATTCGATCTCATCATCCTCCAAGTCATTCCCTTTGATGGCACATGTGTAGGAGGTAACATGCTCGTCCGGGTCGATCGTTCCGTTGTACTTAGGAATCTCGGGCATGCGGAACTTCTTAGGGATCGGCTTGGGAGCCGCACTCGGAGGAAAAGGTTTCTGTACGAACTTCTTGGAGTCCATGTCTTTCAATATCGGCAGCGCTCCAGGGATTTGATCGGCCCTGGAATTGTAGGTTTCCACCTTCTTACCATTTGCCTCGATCTTCTTCTCTACCGACTATATCCGTTTAGTCAGTTCCTCGAGCATCTTCATGATTACCGGGTTAGTCCCCGACTCTTTCTCGTTCGATCTCCTAAGGCCAACTCAACTTAGTGAACAGCTTCCCGGGGTGGCTCGGGCTCAATCCTACTCTGCGGGCGGCTCTGGTTCTGGAGTTGGGCTATTGCCGCCTGTTGAGCCTGTAATATTTTGAAGATCACCCGCAAGTTGATTCCACCATCTTCGCCACCGTCTGTGCTTTGTGTGGCCGACCGGACATCTCTACGGATGTTGTCCTCAGGATCGGTGGGCAGATTTGCGTTGATGGCCACATGCAAGCTAACGTCGATGGGATCTACACCCTGGACTCCGTCGAGATCGACCAGGGGCACGTCGTTCTCGGGTGCTAAGTTGTCGTTTTTGCCATGGTGGCCGAACTCATTGTCAACATGTAGGGGTGCTTATTGGGAGTTCGACATTTTTATCCTGAAATCAGAGACACTCCAAAGAACAAATGTAAAATAGTGTGCGTTATGAAAAATTGTATCAAATAACAACTATTACCCTTAGTCCCACGGTGGGCACCAAACTGTTTACTCAAGAATCGGATAACAATTGAATTTGTAAGTGGTTTTAAGGATACGGGAAATAATTTGACACAAAGCGATAAGTTAAATTATAATCAGAAATAAAGTATGATAAAGTAAATTCAAACCACACGAATTGAATAATAACAGCCTTGGGGGGAAAGCCACCCTTTAGCAGAATGCACTCCGACCAGTATGAGGACACAGTTGGAATGAAATTTAAAGAGAAAATAACAGTATATTGCTTCTGAGTGGATGTTACAATGTGCTTTACAAATAATCAGATCCCTTTTATATAGTAGGGGAATCCTACTTTAGGTACAATTCTATAAAAGGTAAAAAATCTCATGATTTGCTAATTAACCGGTTTCTCATTGATACGTGCCGAGATTCCCGCCGTGATACCCGACCGGTTACGGATATTTCGGCCTTCCGTTATTTAGTCCAACAATGTTTCCTCGAGCTCATACGGAGTCGGGGTCGATTCCGGGGTCACGGACTTGATGTTCTTGAAGACGGGCATTCTAACCTCGAACCCTGGTTCGATGGAACCCGGGGTCGATCTTCAATCCATTACGTTTCAATCCCGATCTGTCATGCAATAGATGAGCCCGATTTCGATCGTATGGATTAGGAAAGGCAAAGCTATTAATCTATTTCGATCGTATACAATGCAAAAAAAATCAATTGATGTTGTGGGATACAAGTTTTGCAAGTAAGCATAGGTTACTTTTTGCTTAGGAGTAAGCAAAACTAAATTATAAATATAACTTCAATAAATGTGGAGTTATTTTCATTAAATACATGAAAGTACCAGGAAAGAAATGTAGTCTGCCTCCTCTCTTCTTTTTTTTTATCCTTACCAATAACTCTTAATAAAATACATCTTTGTTTTGTCCTGTAGGAATAATTTTTGAATAAATGAACGTCTAGCTAAAAAACTTGAGTTTTTCCTTGTTGGTTTCTGTGTTTTCGGTAACTTGCCAGTTGTCATGATTCAAGTTAACATAAGGAACGTAATTTATACTATTATTTAAAATCATGTGAAAAATATATGGTAGTTAACTATGGATATATACTAAAAAATGTGGTTAACTAAAATGACATGTGTCATTTATTTATAGGAGGGGTGAAGACACCCGGTGCGGGTAAGTATTTATCCTAAAGAGCTACTTAGCTGGTAACAACACTAAAATGCGTAGTCAAAACTACGGACCTGTTATTTTTTGAAAAAGTTGATTTGGGTGATGTTTGATGTTAAATTAAAAATGTATTTGGATATGAATTTTGAGGCAAGTTTTGACATGTTAAAAGTCTCTTTTTTTTTAATTTTTCAGCCAAAAAGTCTCAAATGGTCATGATTTGGCCCAAAAAGAGGTCTTAAGCTATATTTGGTAAAAATAGCACGGTCTAGCCAGTTTTCGGACTGGTCATTCAAAAATAGCCAGCGTCAATGAAAAATAGCCACTATTTTGCTGCAACAGAGATCGGTCCGGCATAATATACTGGAGTTCGGTGCACCTGTGTATGAACTTCCAGCATATTATGCTGGAACTCCAACACACGGAAAGTTGCAGCATAATATACTGGAGATTCGAGCACTTGTGTATGAACTTCCAGCATATTATACTGGACCGATATACTTTGCTGGAACTCCGGTATATTATGCTGGAGTTCTAGTGTACTTATGCCGGAACTCCATCATATTATGCTGGAGTGGAGCATACTTAACCTGGAACTCCAGTATAATATGCTAGAGTTCCAGCATACTTATGCTGGAACTCCAGTATAATAGACTGACGTATTTTTCCGGGTTTTGAACAGTGTTTTCGCTCAGATTTATCTTTACATAAAAAGTGGCTAAATTTCGATTGCTTTTGAAACTGGGCTATTTTTGAACGACCACTTGTAAATCTGACTATTTTGGAATTCCTCCCCTATATTTGGGATTTGAAGTTTTGGTTTTCAAAATCTCCGAAAAAATAGATTAATTCTATGAACAAACACATATTTGAAAATCTTTTATGAAAAAAAAAAACTTTCAAAATTTATGGCCAAATACCTACTACATGTGACCACTAGTCGATGTCCTTAGATACTAAGCTTTGATAAACGTTGTAATTTCAAATTAAAACATAATAATCTTGATTTATCGTAACTGTAGGCCTTCCACTGTCTAAAACTCTAAATTGAGACGTTCAGAAAACAAACTATACACTGAAAAAACATAGAACAAATGGAGACAAGCAATTTCAAGAGTGGTGCACCTCAAGACCTTATTATTAATTATTGCACATCAGTTCAATAAATTAAAGAACAAACATGTACCCAAGTGATATCGCTTAGGTATAAATTCTCAATCACAACTTTATTCTTCAAATCTGATGATAAAATCAAAACTCAAGATAAATACACCTAAATGACCCTGTCATTCGCCATGCTACTGGATAAATAGAGATACAGCAACCATATAAAAGACTGAGCAAACACGCATTTTTCCACCATGATTTCTCCAGATTTCATGGATCCAGACGTGCATTACGGAAGACTGCACACAACTCACTTGATGTGTTCTTACATTGTAGAAGACTACAGAATTATTTTCTGCTCACGAATTCGATCGATTCCTCCAAAAATTGCACGTTTCAGCAAATTACAGTTATCGAGTCTCATCCTCAAGGTTGCGGAAACCAGCAGTCAAATCATCATGAAGCTTCTTAAACTTGCCCACCAGAACGTCCTCGCCTTCTGCTGGATCCTCGAACTTTTGGGACCTGTGTGAAATGGAAGTGTAAAAAGCAGGAAAAATAGGGAAAGGACAGGCCAAGTATTGGACTGTCAGCATGGAACGTAACTGCATCTGTAATATGATGATAGATATAGTAGAACAAAGTCCATGTCTAGGCAGTAACTTACACCAAACGGTAGAATAAATCTCCTAGACGGTGCTTAATGAGAGTGTAAGTAATTTTCTGTCCATCCATACCAGCTCCTCGTTCAACAGCCTGTGCAAAGATGATAACAGAAGATGTTACAAGGAAATCCCAAGGTTCGAGTTTATCTGGTTACTGGTCTAATGACAATTGTCCAAAAAGCTACCATAGAATCTTACTAAATGTGACAAAAGGTGATGTAAGAGCATAAAATAACAACAGTCATCAGTATAAAGAATTGAAATGCATCTGCAGAAAATAAAAAAATTGCACTCTGAAGGAAATAGAGAAGGAAAATCCTGATGCATTGAATGCCAAGACTATCATTACCTGGTTAGCCAAGTTATAGAAGTGGATAATGTTGCGCAACATCCAAACAGATTTGTAGAAAGGGCAGAACTTATCATATCTGTCATAAGACAAAAAAATGAGACCATGCCAATCCTAATTCCTTCCAGAATAAGGTATCACAGTTGATTTCTATAACTTACGGTGTAAAAGCATTTTGTGCAAGGTAGTCCTCCCTTAAAAGCTTTGCAGTTTCCAAGGTAATCTTATCTGTTTCAGCTAAAGCATCCTTTCCGACAAGCTGCAGATGGCAAGATCACCCAATTTAGGATGGATGTGTAGTTTCTTAGTTTTTAGGTAGTAATATGTCACAATTGAATGCCAGTAATTCTCTTATAGAGCTAAAACAAATATCTTAATAACTTGAATATAAATTTCAGTAGTAATAAATACGATAAAGAGTCGTGGACCAACCTTGGAAACCAGATACCTAATCAATTTCAGTGGGATATACTAGGAATTGATTGATTGAAGGAACTAGAAGGTAAACAATGAGTTCTAGAGTAATATTACAATGCCGTGTTTAGTGCTGCATCTTTGTTGAATGTTCTTAACTTTGAATCCCTTTCTCTAACACCCTCCTACACGTGTAAGTTGGTTCTTGGGTTTATGCGTGGATTACTTATTTTCTCTGTCTTTTTTTTGGGCGGGAGAAGATTGTAGAGTGGAATTAATATAGCTATATGTCAGGGACCAAAATTCACCTAGCTCTGTGTCATTCTACCCAATGTAACCAATTTTTTTTCCACCCAACACAATCCATCTAAGTATGAATTGCCTCCCTCACAACATGGCTTTTAAGTCTGTTCTTCAAGGAATATGAACAAGGAAGACAGAGAGCACAAAGGCTGGCAAATAGTTATTTGACCAATGGATGTTTCTGTGTCCATATCAACAATAGTCGTACCAAATACAAGTGAAAAAGCTCCTTAAAACAAAACAAGCCTAAAGGTAGAGCTACATCGACCCCACCCATCCCCTTCTCCCAAATATATTAATTCGGGTGGCATCAACACATACAGCTCCAGAAAAAGCAAAAAAACACATACTTGAACAATTTCATTTAGGTCATCCTCCCTCTGCAGCACCTCACGGGCTTTTGTCCTTATGTCAATAAAATCAGCATCAAACTTCTCATAAAAGGACTCTAGTGCCTGGATGTAAAAAAAATGTCAAGTCAATGAGAAGCAGTTTGTCGCCAAGGAGCACAAACAGCAACAACAACACCAACAACATACCCCAGAGTATTTCGAATAGGAAATAAGCCAATTTACAGATGGAAAGTGTTTCCTTTGAGCCAATTTCTTATCCAGACCCCAGAAGACCTGCAAAAGAATACTCCTTTAGAGAAGCTGGCAGAAGCAGGAACCAAAACTTCCAGTAATGACGATTGCGTTTACTTGCCTGAACAATACCGAGGGTTGCAGATGTAACAGGATCTGAGAAATCTCCTCCTGGAGGAGAAACAGCACCAACAATCGTCACACTACCAGTTCTCTCTGGTCCACCAAGACACTTAACTTTACCAGCACGCTCATAGAAAGACGCCAAACGTGCTGCCAAATAAGCAGGATATCCACTGTCTGCAGGCATCTCAGCCTGAAAGGTGCATATTGTATCAACATACATGAAGACACCAAGAAAACAACTTCTCTCCACATTGGGAAAATAATAATGTGAAACTCGTTTACTCTATTGAAGGTTCTAATCCATAGCATGCCCCCACAAGTTGCCCAAATGGTTGAAACTGGACTCTTAATGGGGCAGCAACTTACATGTTAGTAAGCATATATGCTTAGAAATTAAAAAAGGGTGAATAGAGAACCCCCATGAAAATAAAAAGAAAAAGAGTTTCCTTCTCTATATAACCGACTAAGGTTAAAATGCATGATATAGAGAAGCTACACAGATATTCCAAGCTGCCACTTTCAAAAGGAAAAAAGAGTCTAGGAAGTTGGAAAAAAAGTAATGAGACAAAGGCCAGGGCATGCCCCACCGAACTTACCGAAAAGAAATTGAGAAGGAGAAAAGGAAAAGGAGATGCCACAAAGTTCCATTCAATAAAGTATAAAGATTTTTCTTTTTGAAAATAATAAGACAATATATATATATATATATATATATATATATATATATATATGTATATATATATATTTGTTGGAAGGATAGATCTTTATGCTTAAATCTCTCTAGCCTGCTCTAACCACTAACCTTCAAGTCGAAAATACGCGCTTAGAAGAAGAAAATAAAAGTAAATCCCTTCTTACTCTAGGAGCAAAGCTATCTGAATCTCACTCAAGATAGGAGTAAAAATTAATGACTAAAAGAAAGTCCAAAATTTGTTTAAACACCGCAATACCAACTGCAAGTCCGCAATCACATACCAGTAACCTCTTTACGACTGCATTAATGGTACATTTTCACTAATGGCCAGTCAAATCCGTTTCATTTTGAATATAAAACAAAATTAGTTCTGCTTGCCACAATGATTTTACTAAGATTTGGATTTCACACAGATTTTAGTTTACAATGTCTGTCTGTGCATGTGGTGGGCAACATAACGAGTCAAGTACTGACAATGCGAAAAAATGATAAAAGAAACCTTAAAGCATCAGTTGCCGAGAATAGGAGAATATTTTAGCTGTTGCAACTAAAGGAACGAAGAAGTTATCAGACTTGTTGCAATGGAAGGAATGGCATACTCACCAATCGACCTGAGATTTCACGTAAAGCTTCTGCCCAACGAGATGTCGAATCTGCCATCATACTGACATTGTAACCCATGTCTCTGAAGTATTCTGCTATAGTAATACCTGAAAATAATAAAGACACAAGCTGAAGAACCGCCTTGGTGTATGAAGAAGAGCTTGCTTTTTTTAGAGAAGAAAAGGCATCAACGGAATATAAGATGATACTTTATTTCGGAAGCGTAGGAAGCAGCACTCAGCAGAAAACATCTACATGAACATGAACATACAAAGAACAAAAAGTGGAACACTCTTTTATTTGGTATAATAAACAGGTGCCGGAGTAATTATGTTAGCTAGAATTCTAAAGCTAAGCAATTATACTTATTCTACTGGACATTTTGTCATTCTTTTTTATCAAGAGCAAGAGAGGAAAGACATTTTACAGCAAGCATCATTCTTTTTTATGATGATACAGGAAAATTACATGATGAGATAAGACCAATTGTAAATGGCAGAATCAAGGACCTTCTCCAAGGAATATTGACATAGTAAGAATATTAGAGAGTGAAGCAAGTACCGACCTGTATAGATTGAGGCCTCACGAGCAGCCACAGGCATGTTTGAAGTATTAGCCACAAGTGTGGTACGTTTCATGACAGACTCTTCACGCCCATCAGGCAGTGTCATTGTCAATTGAGGGAAATCCATAAGTACCTGAAATTAAGGATCTTCTGCTATGTGACTCAATATAATAAGAAAGAGCTCGCAAATAGAGTGGAAAAACTCCATACCTCTGCCATTTCATTTCCTCTTTCTCCACAACCAACATACACGACAGTGTCCGAGTTAGAGTACTGCATTCATTATTAAAACGAAACAATAACTTGAATAAGCTTCCTAAGGATCAGTTCTAATTTTTGGAAACTGAAATTAAGTAGGTAATCCAATGTGAATAAATATGACACTCGCCTTGGAAAGAGCTTGACTAATCACTGTCTTCCCACAGCCAAAAGCACCAGGTATGGCACAAGTACCACCAAGCACTGAGGGGAACAGGGCATCCAGAACACGCTGAAATGAAATAGAGCAGTTTTCTTTTAGGGGACATGAAATAGAGAAGCTAAAGCACAGATGTCTACAATTCTCACATGAAACCCCAAAAGAGGCCTAATATCTAAGCAAGATTTACCTGTCCAGTAAGAAGAGGAGTATCAGCAGCTAACTTTGATGCAACAGGCCTAGGAGTACGCACAGGCCAAGTCTAAAGAGATGGGAGCAAGTTAGTGTCAGTATCCACTGCTGAAACTGTGATACGAACAAGCAAAAGACAATCTATGGAACTCATGTAACTAGAGTGTCATTAACCTGAAGCATAGTCACTTGCTTTTTGACGCCTTGAAACTCAAGCTCAAGAACAGTATCCTGCAAGCATAGTGGGAAGAGAAAACAAATGAAGTCCCCTGATATAATAGTCAATGCATTGCTTGCAATATCTTATCTTTTCCTTATTTGATCTCCTCTGATATAGAAAAAGATGGTCCTATGGCAATCTTATCGTCTTTCTTTCTTTGATAAATATTATATAACTTTCTTTTTAACAAAGGAATAAATATCTGAACTACATGTTCTTACAAGCTATAAATCTTAACCATTAAAACAATGTAACATGAATAGTACGTTGAGCAAGTCATACACTTGATATCAAGCTTTAAAATGGGAAAAAATAAAGGAAAAGGAATTACTACTGGAGCCATCTAAACTGCAATCTAGGTTTGCTGTTCCGGAAATGGAGTAGATTTTCTATTTTCCTTTCCAAACAGTAAGTACAGGCCAATTGGTGGCATAATTTCACACACTCAGGGAGGTGCCTAATTGCCATCAAAATGATTCAAGTTGGACCAGCTATTAGACAGTCAAACCATAGCTTTATAAAAAAATTACTTCAGACAACTATGCACTACAATACTAGAAAAATGGGTTGATCTCAAATAGAATCTTAATGATCCAACAAGAACAGTAACACCAAATGTGTACTGATTTTTGAAGCATAAATTGTTGACATACATTCAAAGAGTAGTGACCAGCTGGAGCAATGTAAGTAATCTTTCCCATGGCATCAGGAGGAAGAGCAACACGATGTTCCATTAAGGTGTTCTCAAAGACAGTCTGTCAAAAGAAAATTCACGCATATACTCATCAGGTAACAATGATACTGGAACAGGGCTTTGGAAAAGGTTATCACAAATTTACATAAAAGAAGTTAAGTTCACTTACAGCATACAAATCTCCACCTGTTAAGAGATCTCCCTCACCTGGCAGCATGATATTGATAGTGAGCAGAGTAATAAATATTTTTCTAAGTTCAAGGTCCAAAATGTTATATAGTAAAAGACTACAAATATACCTATTTTCTTAGGCTGAAATTCCCATAGTATATCCTTGTCCAAGGCCGGAACAGATACACCTCGAGGGATGTAGACATCACCAGACCTTTTTGCAATTGTCTTCAGAGGCCTCTGCATTATTGAGGGAGAAAACATACAAAAATCATGTAGCACCATTCTATTGGTTGATGCAAATGGCTCTGTTTTCACAACGCTTGAATTAAGAATTAATTTAAAATATGAAAAGGACATTGTCAGATGATAACCTGAATACCGTCGAAGATGTTTCCCAATATTCCAGGACCCAGCTCTACTGACAGGGGCTGTTATTTGAAACAGAACATGAAAATCTTGGAATTTTGAAATTTTAGTTGACACTTAAAGGAAAACAATCGAAGCTCAAAGAAAGAATTTCTTTTGACCTTGCGTGTACGTAGCACAGGATCATTCACCATCAGACCAGCTGTTTCTTCATAGACTGCAAGAAAGGCAATTTAACAAACAAATCTTGCTTTTAGTTTGAATCATGTGAAAGTACGGTACTTTAAAAGCTGGTCAATATCTCCTTTTTGCAAAAAGCTTAGGAACAAGCAAAAGCAAGGAAGAAAGAAATTCAAGAGCAATATACCCTGAATTGTAGCAGAATCTCCTTCGAGCCTAATAATTTCACCAATGAGATTGTCATGTCCGACACGAACTAGTTCATACATGGCAGCCCCTGCCATTCCATCAGCAACAACCACTGGTCCAGACACCTGTTACAGAAGACGAACGACAACCTCATAAGTTCTACCAATAGCCCTTTTCATAGTGGAGTGGGAGAGTAGACTTAATAGTGCTAGGTGAATAGATCAGAGTCAAACCAACAAAGATAAGTATAATCATCTAAGTTGTAGCCAAAAAAGAAAAGGTAAATACACACTTAATAATAAGAAGCGGTAATTTTCACATTAGAGGAGTAGTAATCAACAAATCAAGCAGTGAAAAGACCAAGTATCTGCAACAAGCAAAGGCAACCCCAGATATTATAATTAGCGATTAACAGATGATTTGAACTTTATGGGTTCGGGATTCTAGGAAAGCGAACTAAAGTGCTAATAACTGGGCTTGGAATTTAATATTTGTACATATTTTGTGGATTTCTTAAGGGACAAAGCTAATGGGTTCGAGCGAACCCATATATACTCTACATCCACCCCTGGACTGATCAATGAGAACATCAATAATCAAATCAAAGTCGCAAGATGGTATCACGGGTAAGTTTAGTTGCTTTTAGTTACCAGCTGTTTAATCGATGATCCACTCTAAAAGCTTCTACACAAGGAGCAATCTAAAGAAAAGCTCAACACAAATGGAAAAATTAGGGCTGAATGAATCGACCAGGAAAGTGAAGTCAAACCGATCCAATTATATCCAGTTCCCATCCGATTAAACAGAATAAATTAGATCTCAAAGTCAAAAAACAATTGCAGATCTAAGGAAAAAGAGAATACCTTTCTGACGTAGCCATACTCGCTTTCCTTCTCAGAATCCTCAAAAGTAGTCATAGGACCTCCGAAAAGTGACGGCATTGTGGGAAACTGATGCTAATAGACAGAAGTAAATCTGAATTGCAAAGATCTGATACCTCAGAATTGAAATCCCACACACAGAGAAGTGTGATTGAGGTCAAAGCAGCGAGAGAGTAGATAGGCAATAATTGTTGGAGGAACCTTCACCTTGTAGTGATAGAAAGAACGAGGGAGGGCAGTAACTCTCGTGTTTGACTTCAATTTTTGTAGATCCAGTTATATGTAGACACGTTCCGCATGTGTAGATCTACTTACATGACCTGCTTGCCTGCCCCTCGTGAATCTGGTCCTTACATGTATGTGCAATTTAGTTTATTGTATTTTTATTATTTTGGCCAATTTCGTAGATAACCACTAAACTTGGCATGGGACACTTCGGGTGAAAAAACTAATTTCATTATGGATGTCTTAATACCTTTTTATTTTTGTTCAAAGTAAATTTAACATCACCTTATAAAACATAACACCACTTTCATGGTATTAGGTGTCACAGGGGCGTTTTCTGTCCGCCGAAAATGTTGCCCGCTGTGCGGCAGTCAAGTTCCCACTTGGCTTCAGCCTTCGCCCGATTTTCTTTCGCTTTCGAGGTTTAACACTTAGAATAAATTCGAGGCAACATAAAATAAACGAAGGCACACAGATTTACGGGAACCCTTTCCCAACCTTTTATAATAAATTCATTACAAAGGAAATTCTCGAGTTTGGCAAGGTGCTGCCACCCTTGGCAGGCACCAACTCACAAAAATAGTCGACACTTGCACGAATCTGCCCTATAAAAGTCCCCGCCTAAGGCTGCTCGTGCTGCCCACTCGTTTGGCAAGGCAATGACACATATTTTGCCATACTCGAGCCTTAATATAGACAACCCTATGCCTATATCTTAGACTCTTTCCCCCCCTAGGTACTTAGCCCGTTTTTATGGCTGCTAACACACATATATATAGTGTAGTCAGCCCAAAACTGTTTCCTATTTTCAGTTGACATCCCCCAACTGATAGGACATGATCCCCATGATCAAAAACATGCATGCCATACCTAGAACATGCCTAAAAACGTGCATAGACTCAGCCTTATAATCAGCAACTCTTGGACATGGCAGTTGTAACCGCCCAACTGCATAGCATGTGCACAGCATACTTGAAAACCACTCCATGTGCGCTGCATGTGCGCGTTTCTTAGCCAGCTGCTGCACGCCCAAGGCTGGCTTTGCGCCCAGCCTTGGCCTTTGACACTGCTCCCGCTCAATGCCATCGCCACAGCTCGTCGCCCATGACTTAGCCGTACACACACCCGCGGCCACAGTTGCTTGTTCTTGTCAAGTCGCCCCTACTTGATCAAGTCTGCCCTTTGCCAATGCCAAGCTAATTTTGGCATCAAGTCACCAAGCCATGATGCCATTCCCGTTGCTAAGTCGTTTGCCCACAATTTACTTAGGTGCCAGCCCGCTCACCTAAGTCATGGCAACATCATATTGCCAATGCCAATGCCTTGGCACTAAGCTGCCCCATTTTAGCACCGAGGTCTTTCCCGTTTTGCCTTGTCAAGCTTCCGTCCAGCCCGCCTAGTTCCGTCAAGGTCTTGGCCCTTGCTTGTACGCAGCCCACTCATATTTTAGTGTAGTCCGTCACACCTTAGCCCTCAAATAGAAGCGTAGTCCGTCACACTTGCCCTTGCAACAGTTTGTTGCCATTGACAATACCCGCATTGTCTTGCATGTTGATTTCCCCCGCACATGGGCCAATGGCAAGGCCATCATGCCAAAATCCTTGCCACTGCCGCGCCGCTTGCTGATCAGCTTTGTCAAGGGTCTAACATTAGGTGCTCCACTTGTGCATGTCACGTCAATACCATATCAGAAATATAATAAATTTATGATTTTTACTATTTTTTCTTCTTTCTTTTCATTCACGTATTATTTTAAAAAAATTCTTCCATACCTACCACCAATTTCGCTAAACCTAAAACTCTACTCCTACTACAGCTATTATTGTTATTTTCTTTATGTAAATGATTGTTTTTCCAATAACACTTTGTGTGTAAATTGTTATTCAAATATTTTAGCCCAAAACATAGCCATGAAACTGATCCAGATAAGGTTAACCTCACAATTGCTTGTCATGTGCGCAATTCATGTCTAGTAACCGCCAATGTGTTTGGCATACTGAAGCTTGTTACCATGTGCATGCGAAGGGCCTAATCACTTGCATCTAAGTGCATTTCTGCTGCTTTTTGACTTAGCCTCAAACTTATGCACATGCTCATTTGCCATGGCACATGCTCATGTCAATGTTTGCCTAGCACAAGTGTTGACTACCTTTTCTTGTATTAGTTATCAGTCGTTTGCCATGCCTTAGAACTAATGCATTGTGCCTTGATGCCTTTTGATGTACGTCGATGTTCGGGTGCCAATGCCATGCTATTGCGCCACTGTGAGCCTATTTCGTTTGTCAAGTTGCCTTGCCTTATTCTAAGACCTTGGAAGTCACTTGCCCATTTTTCCTTTGTGCCTTGGTGTCACCTCAACCTAGCAATAGTCTTGTTGCCCGCGACAACAGTCTCATTGTCAAGTTCCAACTTGTGCATGTTGCTTTCGCACCCGTTAAAGCCTATGGCAGAGTAATACGCTAACACCCATGCCAAACTCGTATCACTTTTCTATCAACTTGTCTAGGAGTCTAACACCTAGTATGAAAATGGGGCAATCCAAAGTTGAAGTCCTAGGGGAGGGTGAGTGTAATACCCTACAAATCCTCAACAGTTGTACTAGAAAGGGTGTTTGATGTAAAGCTCACTAAGGCATATCTTATATCGCAATTAGAGGGAAAATTTAGGGGCTATAAAAGTGGGCTCTTGAATTTAACTATTGAGGAAATTTTTGGATTAAAGCTCAAAAAGATAAAGTCGTGAGACCTTAAAGGTTAGGCCAAAATGGACGACATTTTGACAGTTTGACCTGGTGCATTATAGGAATACCAGAGTTGGTATCTCTATTAAACAATTGTGAGGCAAGTTTCAGCAAAGACGTTGAGTCCTTAAAGGCAAAGTAATAATCTGTGGATTGTTGGTGGTTGAACTCGAAAGTGGGTTCGCTTTGAAACTTGCTTTAGGCAAAGCCTACGTCGAAATGAGAGGAAAAGTCCGGGGACATATAAGGGCGAGCTCAGGAGTCAATTGTGGAAACGCCTTTTGGATTAAGCATAAGAAGACAAAAAATATGAGGGGCCAAAGGGTGAAGACAATATCTCGGCAATGGGTCTTGAACCGTTACAAGTCTAATGCTTTTATTTTGCTTTCTTTTTGTTGTATTAGGCAACAACTCATTTGATTATATACATTTGACACTCACAGAAGTTCCATGATGTTACACCTTGTACATTCGGACTAGGTATGAATATGTTAAATGGGTATTAATTTGATATTTTAGACATATGAATTCTTAGGGGGATGAGTATGGGTGAAACTAGTTGTTCTAGAATCAAGACGGAGAGTGAGGTGCATAAGATTCGATAAAATCGATTGAGTTTACAATAGATCTGTCTTGCAGCAGGATGTAGTGAAAATGTGTAAGGAATTTGAGAAAACTCAAAATATAAAAGTTGTAGCCCTTTGAAATAGCTTTCCAATGATATATTGTAGAGTCCTAACAGATCTCTGTGCAAAATGTTATGTGCGTTTTATAGAGCAGTGCGCAATATACGCGCCCAGGTGCGCGCCCGAATGCTCCATGCGCGGCCGTGCACTTGTGGCAGTGCTACTGACATTTTGCGCGTTCAGGTGCGCGTTCAGGTGCACGGTCGGGCCTTCAGGTGTGCGGGGGTGCACTCGGGGGTCATTTTTAAAGCTCTACTTCGTCCCCACACCCCAAAACACAAAAACTTGCTCTAGAAAGGGAAGCTCTCAAGAACCTAACTCCTGAAAGGTCCCTCCACCATCCAAGGTAAGTTTTAATGGTGAATTCAAGTTAATTTCAATTTTCCAACACCTTATTAACATGGGTAAAACCTCCATATCATTAGATATTCGATTGGGACATCATTGTTGAGAGAAGAAACCCTAGAACTTGAATTCAACTGCATTGAACTTCAAAAAGGTAATATCTTCACTATCTAATTGATTATAACATTGGATTAATGATTATAGACTCTAGTTCATGAGATATGAGTTGATGGGTTTGATAGAAAAGCATGAACGGTTATAGGCTTGGGTTGTTGATTGTTGATTATTGGTTAAGGGTGCTGTTTATCTTATGGGAGATGAAGAATGGTATTGATTATAACAATTTGAGGTTTTAGTATTATCTAGGAGCAAAAGAATGGGTTGTTGGGTGTAGAAATACCATTAATAAGGACTATGAAGCTTTATGCCTACCAAGTGTTTGATAAAAGGCCTAAGTGGCCAAAACACGAGTATTACTGCTAATATGGAATCCCTTTGACTTGTATTGATATAGATTAAAGCTGAAAGGGTTGGCGAATGTTGTATTACGCTCAAGAACAGGAAGTTAAGGTATGTGAGGCTTACTCTCTATGTTTTGGGAATGTTAATGATTCTCCCTACACTAGTTTTCTTTTGCGACATTACTAATTGCCTCAGAAATATAGTTAAGCCTAGTTCCTTGAATAGTTGCAGAACTTCTAGTATCTAGCTTCATGACTTTCATTCTGAACGTTGTGAGCTCAGTACATAATCAATCAATATAGACTTGGGTTTGATGACCATGAGTCGCACTCTAGATTTCTCAACATGTCATAAACAATTGAAGTTTCAGTTTTCATAATCAGTTCAAGAATCCATGTCTCATTCTAGTCCTATTCAATATTCCAGTATCATGTAACTCAATATGATTCAGTATTTCAGCATCACATATTACAGTATGATTCTCAATTCCTGAATTTAAATCCTTGAATGTTGAACACCTGTATTTGTGCCTGAGACCGTAGTTATGTATACGTATACTTAGGCCTGAGGCCGTACTTGTGGACATATATATTGGGCCTGAGGACGTAGTTTATTCACATAAATAGGTTGTTCATCACTCAGAAGAGGGAGTATTCATATCCTTACTTCCTATGTTCTGTTCAGTTATCAGTTATCATTTTAGTTATCAGTTATCATTTCAGTTTCAGTTTTAGCAGTTATCATTTCAATTATAAATTATCCATTCTCAATTATCATCTCAATATCAGTTTCAGCATTTATAGCTTTTTCTTTCAGTTGCTTTACATACCAGTGCAATTCAAATGTACTGACGTCCCTTTTGCCCGGGGCTTGCATCTCACGATGCAGGTAATGATTTACAGGTTGACGATTCAGACCGCTAGAATTCTCGTACCAACTATTTGGTGATGCCAGTTCTTTCGGGGCATTATAATTACCTTACAATCTTCAGTATTTTCAGACAGTTAGTATTTTCAGTACTTCATGCTTCATAGACTAGAGTAACAATTAGACAGAGTCGTAGGCTTTTCAAATTAAGCCATGTTGACTACACATATGTTTCAAATCAATATTAGTGTTTCCGCTTTTTGATTTATAACATTTAGACTTTTAGTGTATCAACATGTGTTAGTTTATCTTCCTCTTTCAGTATGTTATGATATCACATGTTGAATTAGCCAGCCAGTTGGTTCGCTAGATCACAGTAGTCAAACACCAGGTGTCGTGTTACGTCCAGGCCGAGGTTCGTGACGTGTCACATGAACCTAATAGATATAGTTGGTTATTTTGAGGGTAGTATACATATGTTATCACTTTGGGGACTTGTTTTGCTACGATGACTCCTTCAGACATTGTTGATGTTTATTCATTTTATGTTAAAGTATTGCACAATGATATGAGATCTCTTACTAATCTTTTTGCATGTGCTTAATAGTATAGAGTCGTTTGAAATTCCAATTTTACTTTTTATTTCTTTTGCGGCAATTGAATATGAGTTTGCTGATGGAATTATTCTCGTTACATGTAAGTCACATCACTTTTTTTTCGAATCGTGACATGGGGATTAAAATTGTGATGTTCAAGATTTCAAAAAAGAACGAATTCAATAAATACATAATTAAATGTGAAAAATTTACTAATTTATCCTTACTAATCCTAATTAATTTTAATTTTGAAAGAAAATCTACGTAAGTTACTAATATTCTGTCAAGAAAAATATAAGTTAATATTATAATATATCTAGATCAATTGTGACACTCCATAAATTCGGATTAGGTCTGGATGTGTTAAATGAGTGTTAATATGATATTTTAGACATATGAAGTTCTATCGGGATGAGTATGGGTGGAAATAGTTATTTTGGAATCAAGACGGAAAGAGAGGTGCATAAGATTCGATAAAATCAACTAAGTTTATGGAAGATCTGTCTTCCAGCCTGATTTCATGACAATCTGTTAGGAATTTGAGAAAACTTAAAATATGAATTTTGTAGCCTTTGAAATATCTTTCTAATGATATAATGTGGAGCCCAAATGAATCTTTATGCAAGAAGTTATATGAAGATATGTGCATTTTACTGGACAAAGCGCAGTCTGCGCGCTCAGCTCTCCCGTGTGTGGCAGCACACTTGTGGCAATACCACTGCCCTTACTGCACGTTCAGGTGCGCGGTTGGGCCTTCAATTGCATGGACGCGCACTCGGAGGGTCGTTTTTAAAGCCCTACCTTGTTTTTCACACCCTAAACACAAAAAAATTCTCTAAAAAGGGAAGCTCAAGAACCTAACTTCCTCCAAGGTCCATCCATCATCCAAGGTAAATTCTAATGATGATTCTAAGTTAATTTCAATTCTCTAACACCTTATTAATATGGTTAAACCCTTCAAATCATTAGATATTCGATTGAGGTATTATTATTGAGAAAAGAAACCCTAAAACTCAAATGCAAGAGGATTAAACTTCAAAAAAGGTAATGCTTCTACTCCCTAATCATTTATAGTTGTGAATTGATGAGTTCTTGGAGAATAGTAAATAGGTTTGATAAAGAGATTCATATAAACTAAGCTAGGGTTTTGGGTTGTTGACTTAGGATTATTGTAATCATTTGGGTGATGAGAAATAATATTAGTTACATCTATTTGAGATTGTAGAATCACCTAGAAGTAGTAGAACAAGAAATGGGTGAAGAAAACACCGTTAATGAGGGATACGGGGCTTTACACCCATAAGGTGTTTGATAAGATGCCAAAATGATTAAAATATGAGCATTAGTGCTAATTTTTGTTCCTCTTGATATATATTGACATAGATTATCGTTGCAAGAGGCGATGAACATTATGATACGCTTAAAAAGGCTAGAGTCAAGGTATGAGACGCTAACTCTCTATGTTCGGGAATGTTAATGATTCTCCCTACACTACGTTCATTTTACAATGCTACTAATTGCCTCAGAAATATACTTAAGCTTAGTTCCTTGAATAGTTGCAGAAATTCTATTCTCTAGTTTCGTAATTCATTCAAGACTTTCATTTCGAACGTTGTGAGCACAGTGCGTAATAAATATAGACTTGTGTTTGATACCCATGAGTCTTAGTCTAGATTATGCAGTATGCCATAAACAGTTGAAGCTTCAGTTCTCATAATCAATTCATGAATACATGTCTCAGTCTAATTCTATTCAATATTCTAGTATCATGTAACTTAGTATGTTCAATATTGCAGTATCATGTATTGTAGTATAATTCTCAGTTCCTAATTTTAAATCTCTGAATGTTGAATACCTATATTTGGGCCTAAGACTGCACTTTATGCTTTATGCATCTTTGGGTCTAAGGCCGCAATTTATGCTTTATGTATCTTTGGGCTTGAGACCGCAGTTATGCATACATATACATGGGCCCGAGGCCGCTACTTGAGCACATATATATTGGGCCTAAGGTCGCGGATTACTTACTTCAAATAAATAGGTGGTTCATCACTCAGAAGAAGGAGTATTTGTATCTTTACTTTCTTGTTCAGTTATCATTTATTAGTTCAGTTTAAGTTTCGGTATTTACAGTTTTTTCTTTCACTTGCTTTACATACCAATGCAATTCAAATGTACTGACATCCCTTTCACCCGGGGCATGCATCTCACGATGCATGTAATGATTTATAGGTTGACGATTCAGAGCGCTAGTGTAACGACCCGACCGGTCGTTTGCCTTTTTAGAACCCGTTCCCCCAAATAACACTCTCCGTGCTTGCTTTAACTAATTTATGACCTGCGGGGATGGTTGGTTCGGGATTTGGAAGGGTTTGGATTGAAATATGCACATTTGACTCTTTAGGATTTTCTTAAAAGGCTAAGTTTGACTTTGGTCAACATTTTTGGCAAACGGGCCCGAATTCGTGTTTTGACGATTCCGGAGGGTCCGCAGGAAAATATGGGACCTGAGCGTATGCCCAGAATCGAATTTCGATGTCCCTAGCCCGAGTAATGAATTTTTATTAGAAAATGTTAATTTGAAGTTTTAAGGATTTAAAGAAACGGATTAATGATTTATTTCATGGATATCGGGCTCGTATGTTGGTTCCGAAGCCTGGTACAGGTCCGAAATATTATTTCAGACCTGCCCGTAAAATTTGGCGTCAATCCGAGTAGTTTAAGGGCGTTTTGGCCCGTTAGAGGAAAATTAAGAACTTGAAGTTCATAAGTTTGATTCATTTGGTTTTAGGGGGTGATTCCTAGATTTAGCGTTGTTCGGGCATTCCGAAGGTTCGAGTAGGTCCGTCTCGTGATTTTAGACTTGTCGGTATGTTCGGGCGGGGCCCGGGAGCCCCGAGCATCAATCGGACGAGGCTCGAGTGAAGTGCAAATTTTTGGGAAGAGTTGAAGCTGCTGCTTCTGTCATAACCGCACCTGCGGTTGGTGGACCGCAGATGCGGTCCTTCCATCGCAGAAGCGGCCCAGGCCAGGCCAGGCCAGGAACCACAGAAGCGGCTCCGCAGATGCGGCCTCGAGACCGCAGAAGCGGTCCATGCTCTTTTGGCCCATTTTGCAGATGCGGTCCCTTTCTCGCAAATGCGGGACTGCAGCTGCGGTCCCCTGACCGTAGATGCGGAAATCGTTGAGGCAGTGAGGTTCATTTAATACGGGTTCTAAGTCATTTTTATCACTTTTTCACTCCTCCATTGGGCGAATTTAGAGCTTTTGAGAGAAGAACTTCACCTAGCACCTTGAGGTAAGTGTGTTCTACATATTTCTAGTTTAATAATTATGTCTTAGGTAGATTAAACACTAGTATTAAGGTGAAATCACGGGGTTAGAGCAAAAACCTAGGGTTTTAGTAAAAGTTAGATTTAACCACGAAATTTGTTATGGAATAAATTAGAAATCATATATTATCGATCCTTATGTTGTAGAGAACAACTTCCATCGAAAAATTTAGGAATTCGGGCATGTGGGCCCGGGGTCGGATTTTAGGAAATTTGTGTTTAAGGGTGGGAAATTGCGTTAATAGTTAGAAAATGATCTTGTAAGCTTATATTGACTAGTTCCTATCTTGTTTATCTAGTTTTGAATCGTTCGGCTCCGATTTGAGGGTTCGGCCTCATTCTTGGTATTGGAAGTGCACATTGGAGCGAGGTGAGTCTCCTATCTAACCGTGTAAGAGGGAATTGTCCCATAGGTGATATAATCTAATAATTTGTCATTAAATGCGGGGGCTACGTACGCACTAGGTGACGAGAGTCCATGCGTAGCTACTATTGAGCTAAGTCCGGGTAGTTTAGGACCCAAAAGCATGCTTTATGTGGTATCATTGCAAATCTATGTTTAATTTACATTGTTTAATCGTGGAGATTATGATAAATGAGATTACTTAAGAGGAACATGACCATTCTTGGTTTTTTTTTAAAAAAAGAAAGAAAGATGAAAATGCATTGAGTAGCTTCTCTCCAGCTATATGTTATTGTTGTCTGTTGATATGTTTAATTACATGTGACCGCGTCGCATGGTTGATTCGCGAGCGGGGTAATAGATGCATCTATGGTTCGTGCCGCTCGACCCTCGGCAGTGCACAATTTACTTTATGTTGGATCGGGCCGTACGATCTCGGCACTATTTGCGCCTGTTTTATTCAGAATTTCCATGATTTAGATTATTATTATTTGCACTGGAATGAAGTTGCCAGTAGTGACACTACTTAGGGGAGAACCTATTAGTTCTTGCTACATACTGCTATTTGATTACTTTTATCCATGAGTGTAATTTGTATGTCATATTATTTTGACCCTAGTAAGTGTCAAGTCGACTTCTAGTCTCTACTTCTTCGAGATTAGACATGATACTTACTGGGTACATATTGTTTATGTACTCATACTACGCTTCTGTACTTAATTGTACAGGGTCTGAGGCAGGTACATCTGGCTATCAGTCTGGTGCGTATCACTGAGCCTATTCCGAGACTTCCACGGTGAGCTGCTTCCCTCCTGTGCCGTTCAACAGCTTGATGGAGTTTCTCTTATTTATTTCTGCTGTCTATTCCATTTCGGACAGTATGATAGGATTGTACTTTTGTATATTCTACTAGTTGCCCGTAACTTGTGACACCAGGTCTTGGCACATACTTTAGTAGATTATTTCTTTTGGAAGTTGTATAATTATTTTTGGGTACCTTTAATGGCCATTACTTGTTTTTAACCTTAACTTAAGAGATTTCTGAAACTAATTAGCAAAAAGGTAAAAAGAAGAATTTAATTATAATTCCGCGTTGGCTTGCCCGACAATGGTGTTGAGCGCCATCACGACCTATTGTGGAAATGGGTCGTGACAACATGGTATCAAAGCACTAGGTTCACGTAGGTTTCACAAGTCATGGGCAAACCTAATTGAGTCTTGCGGATCGGTACGGAGACGTCTGTATTTATCTTTGAGAGGCTATAGGGTTTTAGGAAAGTTACTCTTTATTCATTCCTCTCATGCAGTGGTCAGTATACTAAGTATCCTTCTTTACTCTCTCACAGATGGTGAGGACACGCACGACTGATGTTCCGGACTCGGGAAGGGCTGCTCCCCCCGCTACCAAAGGCCGAGGCAGAGGCCGGGGGAGGGCACCGGCCCGAGGTAGGGGACGAGGGCGTCCCAGAGCTGTCCCAGTAGCACCACCAACAGATCCCGCGGGAGGCCCTATTATTGAGGAGCAGGGCGAGGTGCCAGCAGCCGAGCCTACCCCCGCGGATTTTATGACAACACCGGGCTTCCAGGAGGTCATGGGCCGTATGCTGCGGTTCATGGACACAATGACTCAGGCTGGACTATATCCAGCAGATCCAACTACATCACAGGCAGGAAGGGGAGCACAGACCCCTACTACTCAGGCTCCTGGGCACGCAGCTGCAGTGTATCAGACTTCAGGCGCTGTACCCATAGATGGGGCTCAGCTAGTCGGTGCAGTGGTGCCCGAGCCCAGGCTAGTTGCGGATGGTGACCCGCAGAAGTTATTGGACAGATGGACTAGACTTCACCCTCCTATCTTTGGGGGTGAGCGTCATGAGGATGCTCAGGATTTTATTGATAGGTGCAGGGACAGACTGCACAACATAAGGATATTGGAGTCGCATGGAGTCGACTTCACTACTTTTCAGCTGGAGGGCAGGGCCCACAGATGGTGGTAGTCCTATACTCTTGGCAGGCCAGCAGGTTCTCCTCCCCTCACTTGGGGTCAGTTCACACAACTATTCTTAGACAGGTATATCCTACCCTCTAAGAGGGACGAGCTGCGGTATCAGTTTGAGCATCTTGAGCAGGGTCAGATGTCCGTGACCGACTATGAGGCGAGATTTTCTGAGCTGTCTCGCCATGCACTCATGATACTTCCCACAGATGTAGAGAGAGTGCGGAGGTTTGTTGCAGGGTTGCACCCCGGTATTCGAGCTAGCATGGACCGAGAGGTAGAGATGGGTACTGAGTATTAGTTAGTAGTGGAGATCGCTCGCAGGATTGAGGGTTATCGCCAGAGGAGTAGAGAGCAGTTTCAGCAGGACAAGAGGGCCCGGTTTTCTGGAGAGTTTAGAGGCGCCCCAGCCAGGGGTAGGGGCACACGGGGAGGGGTCAGTCCAGCAGGCCCCCGTATTCAGCACCACCACCTCCCCGAGGTGCTCTAGTGAGACCTTATTTCAGTGCGATACCGGAGGGTTCTTACCGTCCACCACCTAGTCAGGGTTCTTCCAGCGGGTATTCTGGTCATCAGGGTTCTCCCAATGCTTACTTCAGTGCCATGCCAGAGAGTTCTTATCGCCCACCAGCCATTCAGGGTCCTTCCGGTGGATATTCGGGTCGGCAGGCTCAGACTTCAGGGCAACAGGCTATGGCGCCGAGGGGCTGCTACGAGTGTGGAGATTCGGGTCACATAAAGAGGATCTGCCCCAGACTTAGGGGCAAGGCAGTACAGTAGGGTCAGCAGCCTATGGTTTCAGCACCGGCCGCCCCGCCACCTAGAGGTAAAGGGCAGACCGGTAGGGGCCATCCTAGAAGTGGAGGCCAGACAGGGAGAGGTCAGCCAGCTACTGCTCAGTCAGGCAGAGGCCAGCTAGCCGGCGCTCCAGCCAGATTCTATGCTCTTCCAGCCAGGCCAGGTGCATTAGCCTCAGATGCCGTCATCACAGGTATTATTTCCGTCTGCGGCAGAGATGCTTCGGTATTATTTGATCCAGGGTCCACCTATTTATATGTATCATCTCTGTTTGCTCGTTTCCTAGCTATTCCTCCTGCACCTTTGGGCACTCCTGTTCATGTGTCCACTCTTGTGGGCGATTCCGTGGTTGTAAATCGGATCTACCTGTCCTGTGTGGTTACATTGTGTGGTTTTGAGACTAGAGCAGATCTCCTGTTGCTTGACATGATCGATTTTGAGGTTATCCTAGGCATGGATTAGTTATCTCCATATCATGCCGTCCTAGATTGCCACGCCAAGACTGTTACATTAGCGATGCCAGGATTGCCAGGATTGGAGTGGAAGGGTTCCACAGTTGATACACCTAGCCGGGTTATCTCTTTCCTGAAGGCTCGGCAAATGATCGAGAAGGGGTGTTTAGCGTACTTGGCTTATGTTCGGGATACCATCGTAGAGTCTCTGCCGAATGATTCAGTTCCAGTAGTTCGAGAGTTCGCCGATGTGTTTCCATTTGATCTTCCTGGCATGCCACCGGACCGTGATATTGATTTCTGCATTGATTTGGCTCCAGGCACCCAGCCTATAACTATCCCACCGTACCGTATGGCTCCTAAGGAATTGAAGGAGCAGCTTGAGGAGTTGTTAGCAAAGGGGTTTGTTAGGCTCAGTGTATCGCCTTGGGGTGCACCAGTGTTATTTGTGAAGAAGAAGGATGGGACTATGCGGATGTGCATTGATTACCGCCAGTTGAACAAAGTCACCATCAAGAACAAGTATCCGTTGCCTCGTATCGATAATTTGTTCGACCAGTTGCAGGGTGCTAGGGTGTTCTCTAAGATCGACTTGAGGTCGGGTTACCATCAGTTGAAGATTCGGGACTCGAATGTCCCGAAGACTGCATTCCGGACTAGATATGGCCATTATGAGTTTCTGGTGATGTCCTTCGGCTTGACTAATGCACCGGCGGCATTCATGGACTTGATGAACAGGGTGTTCAGGCCTTATATTGATTCCTTCATCATCGTTTTCATTGACGGCATCTTGATATACTCACGTAGCCTGGAGGAGCACGAGCAACATTTGAGAGTAGTGCTTCAGACCTTGCGAGAGCAGAAGCTATATGCTAAGTTCTCCTAGTGTGAGTTTTGGCTAGAGTCAGCGGCATTCTTGGGGCATATTGTGTCAGGAGAGGGTATCAAGGTGGATCCCAAGAAGATTGAGGCAGTTCAGAGTTGGCCACGCCCTACTTCAGTGACCGAGATCGGGAGTTTCCTGGGGTTAGCAGGTTATTACAGGCGATTCGTGCAGGGTTTTTCATCGATTGCATCACCTCTGACTAGATTGACCCAGAAGGGTGCTCCTTTCCATTGGTCCGATGATTGTGAGGCGAGCTTCCAGAAGCTCAAGACAGCCTTGACTACAGCACCAGTTCTTGTGTTACCTTCCGGTTCAGGGATGTATACATNGATTTTCTGAGTTGTCTCGCCATGCACTCATGATACTTCCCACAGATGCAGAGAGAGTGCGGAGGTTTGTTGCAGGGTTGCACCCCGGTATTCGAGCTAGCATGGCCCGAGAGGTAGAGATGGGTACTGAGTATCAGTTAGTAGTGGAGATCGCTCGCAGGATTGAGGGTTATCGCCAGAGGAGTAGAGAGCAGTTTCAGCAGGACAAGAGGGCCCGGTTTTCTGGAGAGTTCAGAGGCGCCCCAGCCAGGGGTAGGGGGCACACGGGGAGGGGTCAGTCCAGCAGGCCCCCGTATTCAGCACCACCACCTCCCCGAGGTGCTCCAGTGAGACCTTATTTCAGTGCGATGCCGGAGGGTTCTTACCGTCCACCACCTAGTTAGGGTTCTTCCAGCGGATATTCTGGTCATCAGGGTTCTCCCAGTGCTTACTTCAGTGCCATGCCAGAGAGTTCTTATCGCCCACCAGCCATTCAGGGTCCTTCTGGTTGATATTCGAGTCAGCAGGCTCAAACTTCAGGGCAGCAGGCTATGTCGCCGAGGGGCTGCTACGAGTGTGGAGATCCGGGTCACATAAAGAGGACCTGCCCCAGACTTAGGGGCAGGGCAGTACAGCAGGGTCAGCAGCCTATGGTTTCAGCACCGGCTGCCCCGCCACCTAGAGGTGGAGGGCAGACCGGTAGGGGTCGTCCTAGAGGTGGAGGCCAGACAGGGAGAGGTCGGCCAGCTACTGCTCAGTCAGGCGGAGGCCAGCCAGCCGGCGCTCCAGCCAGATTCTATGCTCTTCCAGCCAGGCCAGATGCATTGGCCTCAGATGCCGTCATCACAGGTATTATTTCCGTCTGCGGCAGAGATGCTTCGGTATTATTTGATCCAGGGTCCACCTATTCATATGTATCATCTCTGTTTGCTCGTTTCCTAGTTATTCCTCCTGCACCTTTGGGCGCTCATGTTCATGTGTCCACTCCTGTGGGCGATTCCGTGGTTGTAAACCGGATCTACCGGTCATGTGTGGTTACATTCTGTGGTTTTGAGACTAGAGCAGATCTCCTGTTACTTAACATGATCGATTTTGAGGTTATCCTGGGCATGGATTGGTTATCTCCATATCACGCCGTCCTAGATTGCCACGCCAAAACTGTTACTTTAGCGATGCCAGGATTGCCAGGATTGGAGTGGAAGGGTTCCACAGTTGATACACCTAGCCGGGTTATCTCTTTCCTGAAGGCTCGACAAATGATCGAGAAGGGGTATTTGGCGTACTTGGCTTATGTTCGGGACACCACCGCAGAGTCTCCGACGATTGATTCAGTTCCAGTAGTTCGAGAGTTTGCTGATGTGTTTTCTTCTAATCTTCCTAGCATGCCACCGAATCGTGATATTGATTTCTGCATTGATTTGGCTCCAGGAACCCAACCTATATCTATCCCACCGTACCCTATGGCCCCTAAGGAATTGAAGGAGTTGAAGGAGCAGCTTGAGGAGTTGTTAGCAAAAGGGTTTGTTAGGCCCAGTGTATCGCCTTGGGGTGCCCCAGTGTTATTTGTGAAGAAGAAGGATGGGACTATGTGGATGTGCATTGATTACCGCCAATTGAACAAAGTCACCATCAAGAACAAGTATCCTTTGCCTCGTATCGATGATTTGTTCGACCAATTGCAGGGTTCTAGGGTGTTCTCTAAGATCGACTTGAGGTCGGGTTACGATCAGTTGAAGATTCGGGACTCGGATGTCCCGAAGACTGCATTCCGGACTAGATATGGCCATTATGAGTTTCTGGTGATGTCCTTTGGCTTGACTAATGCACCGGCGGCATTCATGTACTTGAACAGGGTGTTCAAGCCTTATATTGATTCCTTCATCATCGTCTTCATTGACAACATCTTGATATACTCACGTAGCCTGGGGGAGCACGAGCAGCATCTGAGAGTAGTGCTTCAGACCTTGCGAGAGCAGAAGCTATATGCTAAGTTCTCCAAGTGTGAGTTTTGGCTAGAGTCAATGGCATTCTTCGGACATATTGTGTCAGGAGAGGGTATCAAGGTAGATCCCAAGAAGATTGAGGCAGTTCAGAGTTGGCCACGCCCTACTTCAGTGACCGAGATCGGGAGTTTCCTGGGGTTAGCAGGTTATTACAGGCGATTCGTGCAGGGCTTTTCATCTATTGCATCACCTCTGACTAGATTGACCCAGAAGGGTTCTCCTTTCCATTGGTCCGATGATTGTGAGGCGAGCTTCCAGAAGCTCAAGACAGCCTTGACTACAGTACCAGTTCTTGTGTTACCTTCGGTTCAGGGATGTATATGGTATATTGTGACGCTTCGTGCATTGTCTTGGGTTGTGTATTGATGCTGGAGGGGCGAGTTATTGCATATGCCTCCCGTCAGCTGAAGATTCATGAGAAAAATTATCCTGTGCACGATCTGGAGTTGGTGGCGATTGTTCATGCTCTTAAGATATTGAGTCACTACCTGTATGGGGCGTCATGCGAGGTTTATAGTGATCATCGTAGCTTGCAGCATTTGTTCAAGTAGAGGGATCTTAATTTGAGGCAGCACAGGTGGCTTGAGTTACTGAAGGATTATGACATCACCATTCTTTATCATCCGGGCAAGGCGAACGTGGTCGCAGATGCCTTAAGCAGGAAGGCAGAGAGTATGGGTAGCTTGGCATTCATTCCAGCAGAGGAGAGGCCACTGGCTTGGGACATTCAGTCCTTGGCTAACAGACTAGTGAGGTTGGACATTTCGGAGCCCAGTCGGGTTCTTGCATATATGGTTGCTCAGTCTTCATTATTGGGGGAGATAAAGGCTCGGTAGTTCGATGATCCACATCTGGCGGTTCTCAGAGAGACGGTGCTACAGGGAGGTGCCAAGGAGGTTTCTATTGGCGAGGATGGTGCTTTGCGGCTCCAGGGTCGTCTATGTGTTCCTAATGTTGATGGTCTGAGGGAGAGGATACTAGATGAGGCACGCAGTTCGCGGTATTCCATCCACCCGGGAGATACAAAGATGTATCGTGACTTGAGGCAGCATTATTAGTGGCGGAGGATGAAGAAAGACATAGTGGAGTATGTAGCTAGGTGTTTGAATTGCCAGCAGGTCAAGTATGAACATCAGAGGCCAGGTGGCCTACTTCAGCAGATGCCTATACCAGAGTGGAAGTGGGAGCGCATTACCATGGATTTCGTAGTTGGGTTGCCGCGGACCTTGCGGAAGTTTGATTCAGTATGGGTCATCGTTGATAGGTTGACCAAGTCGGCTCACTTTATTCTAGTGGCGACTACTTATACAGAAGAGAGGTATGCTCAGATTTACATTCGGGAGATAGTCCGGTTGCACGGTGTGCCTGTTTCCATTATATCAGACAGAGGCCCTCAGTTCACTTCCCACTTCTGGAGAGCTGTTCAGAGTGAGCTGGGGACCCGCGTAGAGCTCAGTACAGCATTCCATCCTCAGATCGACGGACAGTCCGAGCGGACGATTCAGATTCTGGAGGATATGCTTAGAGCCTGTGTGATTGACTTTGGGGGGCAGTGGGACCAGTTCTTGCACTTGGCGGAGTTTGCGTACAACAACAGCTACCAGTCCAGCATTGAGATGGCCCCATTTGAGGCTTTGTACGATCAGTGGTGTCGTTCTCCTATCGGGTGGTTTGAGCCGGGTGAGGCTAAGTTATACGGTACAGATTTGGTGCAAGATGCCTTGGACAAGGTGAAGTTGATTCACGAAAGGCTTCGCACGGCTCAGTCCAGATAGAAGAGTTATGCGGATCAGAAGGCACGTGATGTATCATTCACGGTTGGCGAGAGGGTCCTCTTGAAAGTATCGCCAATGAAGGGTATTATGAGGTTTAGGAAGAAGGGCAAGTTGAGCCCAAGGTTTATTGGCCCCTTCGAGGTGTTGAGACGAGTTGGGGAGGTTGTCTATGAGCTTGCTTTGCCCCCTATCTTATCGGGAGTTCATCTGGTTTTTCATGTATCGATGCTTCAGAAGTATCATCCCGACCTATCCCATGTGCTAGACTTTAGTACTATTCAGCTGGATGAGAGTTTGGGTTATGAGGAGGAGCCAGTTTCCATCATTGATAGACAGGATCGCCAGTTGAGGTCCAAGAAGATTTCCGCAGTGAGGGTCCAGTGGAGGGGCCAACCAGTCGAGGAGGCGACCTGGGAGTCTGAGGAGGACTTGCGGAGCACATACCCCCATTTATTCAGCACTTCAGGTACTTTCCTATGCCTGTTCGAGGACTAACGTTTGATTAAGAAGCGCTAGTGTAACGACCCGACCGGTCGTTTGCCTTTTTAGAACCCCGTTCCCCCAAATAACACTCTCCGTGCTTGCTTTAACTAATTATGACCTGCGGGGATGGTTGGTTCGGGATTTGGAAGGGTTTTTATTGAAATATGCACATTTGACTCTTTAGGATTTTCTTAAAAGGCTAAGTTTGACTTTGGTCAAAATTTTGGGCAAACGGGCCCGGATTTGTGTTTGATGGTTCCGGAGGGTCCGCAAAAAAATATGGGACCTGGGCGTATGCCCGGAATCGAATTCCGAGGTCCCTAGCCCGAGTAATGAATTTTTATTAGATGTTAATTTGAAGTTTTAAGGATTTAAAGAAATGGATTAATGATTTATTTCATGGATATCAGGCTCATATATTGGTTCGGAAGCCCGGTACAGGTCCGAAATATCATTTAAGACCTGCCCGTAAAATTTGGTGTCAATTCGAGTAGTTTAAGGGCGTTTGGCCCGTTAGAGGAAAATTAAGAACTTGAAGTTCATAAGTTTGATTTATTTGGTTTTAGGGGGTGATTCCTAGATTTAGCGTAGTTTCGGGCGTTTCGAAGTTTCGAGTAGGTCCATCTCGTGATTTCAGACTTGTCGGTATGTTCGGGCGGGGCCCGGGAGCCCCGAGCGTCAATCGGACGAGGCACGAGTGAAGTGTAAATTTTTGGGAAGAGCTGAAGCTGCTGCTTCTGTCATAACCGCACCTGCGGTTGGTGGACCGCAGGTGCGAGACCGCAGATGCGGTCCTTCCATCGCAGAAGCGGCCCAGGGCAGGCCAAGCCAGGAACCGCAGAAACGGCTCCCAAGCCGCAGAAGCGGCTCGGCAGATGCGGCCTCGAGACCGCAGAAGGGGTCCCAGCTCTTTTGGCCCATTTCGCAGATGCGGTCCCTTTCTCGCAGATGCGGAAATTGCGGAGGCAGTGAGGTTCATTTAATACGGGTTCTAAGTCATTTTTATCACTTTTTCACTCCTCCATTGGGCAAATTTAGAGCTTTTGAGAGAAGAACTTCACCTAGCACCTTGAGGTAAGTGTGTTCTACCTATTTCTAGTTTAATAATTATGTCTTAGGTAGATTAAACACTTGTATTAAGGTGAAATCATGGGGTTAGAGCAAAAACCTAGGGTTTTAATAAAAGTTAGATTTAACCACGAAATTTGTTATGGAATAAATTAGAAATCATATATTATCGATCCTTAGGTTGTAGAGAACAACTTCCTTCGAAAAATTTAGGAATCGAGCACGTGGGCCCGGGGTCGGATTTTAGGAAATTTGTGTTTAAGGGTGGGAAATTGCGTAAATAGTTAGAAAATGATCTTGTAAGCTTATATTGACTAGTTCCTATCTTGTTTATCTAGTTTTGAATCGTTCGGCTCCGATTTGAGGGTTCGGCCTCATTCTTGGTATTGGAAGTGCACATTGGAGCGAGGTGAGTCTCCTATCTAACCTTGTAAGAGGGAATTGTCCCCATAGGTGATATAATCTAATAATTTGTCATTAAATGCGGGGGCTACGTACGCACTAGGTGATAAGAGTCTTAGCTACTATTGTGCTAAGTCCGGGTAGTTTAGGACCCAAAAGCATGCTTTATGTGGTATCATTGCAACTCTATGTTTAATTTAGATTGTTTAATCGTGGAGATTATGATAAATGAGATTACTTTAGAGGAACATGACCATTTTTGGTTTTTTTTTTTTAAAAAAAGAAAGATGAAAATGCATTGAGTAGCTTCTCTCCAGCTATATATCATTGTTGTCTGTTGATATGTTTAATTACATGTGACCGCGTCGCATGGTTGATTCGCGAGCGGGGTAATAGATGCATCTATGGTTCGTGCCGCTCGACCCTCGGCAGTGCACAATTTACTTTATGTTGGATCGGGCCGTACGACCTCGGCACTATTTGCGCCTGTTTTATTCAGAATTTCCATGATTTAGATTATTATTATTTGCACTGGAATGAAGTTGCCAGTAGTGACACTACTTAGGGGAGAACCTGTTAGTTCTTGCTACATACTGCTATTTGATTACTTTTACCCATGAGTGTAATTTGTATCTCATATTATTTTGACCCTAGTAAGTGTCAAGTCGACTTCTAGTCTCTACTTCTTCGAGATTAGACAGGATACTTACTGGATACATATTGTTTATGTACTCATACTACGCTTCTGTACTTAATTGTACATGGTCTGAGGCAGGTACATCTGGCTATCAGTCTGGTGCGTATCACTGAGCCTATTCCGAGACTTCCACGGTGAGTTGCTACCCTCCTGTGCCGTTCAGCAACTTGATGGAGTTTCTCTTATTTATTTTTGCTGTCTATTCCATTTCGGACAGTATGATAGGATTGTACTTTTGTATATTCTACTAGTTGCCCGTAACTTGTGACACCAGGTCTTGGCACATACTTTAGTAGATTATTTCTTTTGGAAATTGTATAATTATTTTTAGGTACCTTTAATGGTCATTACTTGTTTTTAACCTTAATTTAAGAAATTTCTGAAAACTAATTAGCAAAAAGGTAAAAAGAAGAATTTAATTATAATTCCGCGTTGGCTTACCCGACAATGGTGTTGGGCGCCATCACGACCTATTGTGGAAATGGGTCGTGACAGCTAGGATTCTCGTACCATTGATTTGGTGAGCCCCAGTTCTTTTCGGGATTTATCATTACTTTACAGTCTTACAATATTTACAGACAGCCAGTATTTTCAGTACTTCATTAGAGACTTCATAGACTAGAGTAACAGTTAGACAGAGTCGCATGCTTTTCATGTTAAGCAATGTTGGCTAGTGATATATTTTTGACTTATAATAGTGTTTCCGCACTTGATTTATCTTATTCAGCCTTTCAGTATATCATCATGTGTTAGTTTATTTTCCGCATTCAGTATGTTATGATATCACATGTTGATTCAGCCAGCCAGTTGGTTCGCTCGATCACATGTAGTCAGGTACCGGGTGTCATGTTACGCCTAGGCCCAAGCTCAGGGTGTGACAAAGCTTGGTATCAGAGCACTAGGTTCAAGTGTCCTAGGGATTTTATGAAGCCGTGTCCAGCGGAGTTTCCTTTATATGTGTGTACCAGCCACGCATATAAACGGTTAACTACCAAGACATTCAGTATTGTCTCATTTCTTTCTACTCTAGATTGTGCCATGAAGCTTATAGCAATAGGTAACCTTCTCTTCATATCGAATTCCAGACGTATCGTATGCCCAAGTGAAGGGCAGAAAAAACCTAAGGTCCTAGAGAGGATAATTGTCCATTGGGGTATGATTATAGAGTACAGGTTGGTAACAAATGAGACTTGAAAGGATGTAATGGATAGTAGTACATATTAGAGCATAACCTTATCAGAAAGTACCAAAGCATTTATCATGTTTTACGGTTATTAGTTTACCTCACTTGCCAGTTATACCGTCTTTCAGTTAGCATGTTTATAGTTATTCAGTATGCTAGTATTCAGTTATTTAGTTACTAGATCTCCAATTTTTAGCGTATCCAAATTCTAGTGACTTGTGAGTATACAGTGATGCCTATGGGTGCTAAAAGAAAATGTAACTAACGATGACTATAGCAAAATCTTCGCATGTTTTAGGTCTGGATTAAGACCCAAGACTGGGCGGATGGTGCAGAAAGTGATTTATTAGATGATGGTATACTCTGAAGGACAAGTTTGTGTATGGTAGTGTATCCGTGTGTATTTTACCTCGCAGAACAATTTCATTTTTATTCTTGGAAATGAAGCCACAAGTTAGATAATGATAGTTCAGATGTCAGACCCCATGGTGTAACAAGTTAATAATTTAATTGCAGCAGGGCATAGAATTGATCACTATAGTTTTGGACAGAGAAGAGCCTAAGGGCAATATACATAGGAGTCAGAAACGTACCAAAGATGTGTTTTTCGTACGACTCATGCATATGACTAAGAAGATGATGTACGAAATGAGAACCAAGAGCAACCGATGTTGAATTTCAGGGAATGATTTTAAGTTGTTAAGATTTATTCAAATCTGAACGAGAAAGTACCACATTAGTAAGTTACTATAAGAAGCAGCTACTACTGTGAGATAAAAGATTTGACAGTTCCCTTATAGGTTATATGACTAAGTGTTTACCTCGGATGTTTAAAGTCTGATATGATTTGAAGTGTATAGAAAGTTTGGGGTTAGATATTCCAATTTCGTTTAAGACAGAAGAAATTTCCCTAAGTGTGATCCATGTACATAGTTTAAAAAAAGAAGAAGAAAGTATTCGACCATAGAATAGGGTCGGATGGCGAGGAAAGTTAGGAATAACTTTATGCTTCACTTTAGTTATTCGAAGCAGGACAAGAAAACATGATACTATCAGTTGGTTAGTAAAAGAATAGTAAGTAAGTTTTGAGTAGATACAGAGAATTAGCAATTTTAGCAGAGCTAGTAGAGGTACGATTTGATTTACTTAGACAGGTTAACACAAGTGAGTAGGTAACAGTTTGAAACACCGAATGCGTGTTAGAACCCAAAGATTTTAAGTTAAACCCGAAGTACAGTGACTGTGGAGGAAGAAAATAACCAACTAGGCAGTAAGAGAGCAAACTACAGAAGAATAGCCTTTAAGAGTTATCGAAAATGGGTTTCCCCAAGATTGACAGCGCGAGCAGAGTTAAACCATTAAGATTGTGTATGATTATTGTGAATATATTAGCTTTCCATTTATGTAAGTAATTTAGTTTTTCCTAGAAAGAAAGATTACCCAGAAGTAAGTCGGAAGATGAGTCGTAATTGACGTAAAGTGCAAAGAATTTGTCACGACCCAAGTTCTCCCTCCGTGAACCGTCGTGACGGCACCTAGTCTCTACGACTAGGTAAGCCTAACATTTTTGCGAAAATAAAGCGAAAAAATAAAATCTAACAATTAACAGGTAAATTTAAATAAGAAATGAAGATCCTACTCGACATATACAATGATCACGCTCGAAATATACATAAACTCTCCCAAAACCTGGAATATCGTTAGTCACAAACTACAGAAAAAGATAGTATCTCCACACTCCAGAGTCTAACAAAAGGAAATACATGAAATGTTTGATAAGGGGAAGAGTAGAAGGGGACTCCGAGGTTTGCGGACGCGATAGATCTACCTTGAAGTCTCCGAAGCTGCCTCAACTCACTGATAATGCGACTGATAAGTGGTACCTAGATCTGCACACGAAAAACATGTGCAGGGAAGGGCATGAGTACACCACAACGGTACTCAGTAAGTGTCAAGCCTAACCTCGGTCGAGTAGTGACGAGGTCAGGTCAGGGCCCTGCTAATATATATATATATATATATATATATATATAAAAAATAAAGCAAGGCAGAATGAAATATGCAGTAAAATAGAGGCTGAAATTTAACAAGAATGAAATCACAGAAAGTAACAGCTCAGTACACAAAGATAACAATAGGGGATCTCCCGAGATACTGTCTCGTAGTCCCAAACATAAATGTGCATGGGGATCTACCGGAATACCACTCCGTAGTCCCAAAGTAAATATGCAGAACATGGGGATCTACCGGAATATCGTTCCGTAGTCCCAAACTAAATATGCAGAATAGGGGGATCTACCGGAATACCGTTCCGTAGTCCCATGCAGAACAGGGGGATCCACCGGAATACCGTTTCGTATTCCCAATGTAAATATGTAGCTCAAAAAATGGTAATACAACTACAACTACAACACGGAATCCTACAATTAAGACTATGTACAAGTCAAGGAAGAAGCAGGAAATTAACAATATATGCTGCACAGAGTTTAGATAAGCAGTTAAGACACGTAGGCATGTTGTTCTAAACTAAACAGGGTAACTACATATGCTGGTGTAGCTCAGTTAAAGGGAAACAAATATTTTACTTAACGAAAATCGAGTTTTGCAACAAGTAGCCCATGCACGCACTCGTCACCTCACGTACATGGTGCTCATATATCAAAAACAATACCAAATCCTAAGGGGAGTTTCCCCCCATAAGGTTAAGCAAGCCACTTACCTCGAACCAAGCTAAATCAATAAGTCACAATGCCTTTTCTCCCGAATCTAGCCAAATCAATTACATAACGTAAATATAGCTACAAGAAACTAATCTAGCTAATGAAATCAAGGCTAAAGCAAGAAATTAGAAAAACACTCAAAATCCTCCCTGGGCCCACATCTCGAAATCGGGTAAAAGTCACAAAATATTAACACCCATTCACTAATGAGTCCAACCATACCAAAATTAGCCAATTCCGAACACAACTCGACATTCAAACCCTAAATTTATAGTTTATGAAGTTTCTACAATTTTTCCCAAATTTCCATCTCGAAGTACTAACTAAATGATGAAATCAGTGATATATTCATGTATATTAACCAAATCCGAGTTCACTTACCCTGATAAATTTCTTGAAAACCCCACGAAAAATCATCTCAAACCGAGCTCCCAAAGTCCAAAAATTAAATAATAACCTAAACCTCGGTTATTTAGTACCTCCTCTGAACTCCCAATGTGCGGTCCGCACAATTCCAAGTGCGGCCGCACATCCCAGCTTTTTTGCGGTCGCACAATTATGTGCGGTCCGCACAATTCCAAGTGCGGCCGCACATCCCAGCTTTTTTGCAGTCGCACAAAAATTGTGCGGCCGCACTCTTGGTGACTGCACTGCCAAGCTTTAGTATTTTGGCCATAGCGTTCTCTACAGATGTCCAAATGATGACTTCTTTACCTTTCTAGAAACTAGACACGAAGGCCTACAACTTTTGTTTTTAAATCTCATAATTTCTTGTAGATTAAAAGATATAAGCTTCCGAAGTCGGACCAGCGAATCTGAGAATTCCTGAAGTGCGGCCGCACACAAAATTGTGCGGTCCGCACGATTCCCTTGAGGTCGGCACTTCCCCTTTGCCTCAGCACTCCCAAAATGCGCGGTCCGCACTTCCAAGACCCCAGAACAACATTAGAGTGCCGAAAAGCCCGAACTCGCTCAAAACTCACCCCGAAGCTCACCCGAGCCATTCGGGACCTCAACCAAAGATACCATCAAGTCCTATAATGCCATACAAACTTGGTCGAGCCCTCTAATCACATCAAACAACAACAAAAATACGAATCACACACTAATTCAAGCTTAATGAACTCTAATCTTCAAACTTCTACAACCGATGCAGAAACTTATCAAATCTCATCCGATTGATCCCAAATTTAGCACACAAGTCATATTCAACATTATGGACCTACTCCAACTTCCGAAATCGGAATCCAACCCCGATATCAAAAAGTCCACTTCCGGTCAAAATCTCAAAAATTTGACTTTTGCCATTCCAAGCCTAAATTAGCTAAAGACCTCCAATTCACTGTCCGAACACGCCCCTAAGTCCAAGATCACCCAAAGGAGCTAACGGAACCGACGAAACTCCATTCCAGAGTCATCTTCTCATAGTTTCGACTTTGGTCAAAATCTTAAGACTTAAGCTTCCGTTTAGGGACTAAGTGTCCCAAAACACTCCGAAACCAAAAACAAAACCTCCCGGCAAGGCACATAAGCAGAAAAAGATATTGGGGAAGCAGTCAACAGGGGATCGGGGCTATTACTCTCAAAATGACCGGCCAGGTCATTACAGAATTGAAGAAGATAAGGTACGTTGTTCTGATCCCAACAAAAGAGAAGGAATCCGCAAGTACAAGACCTTAACCTTTGGTATAAGGAGGAGATGTGAAAATCATCAGTAAGTCTAGTTGGAGATTTGAAACATGCATAGTTAGCATGGGATATAAAATCTTTAAAATCATGCCTAATTATACATTACGAAGGTAGTGCCATTCTACGAGACTCTAATCTTAAGAGTACTGGTCAATGACTTAGCTCATAATAATACTATTAGTGTTTTCATGAAGTACCTTAAAAGATAATCAAGTATGGGAATTATAGCTTCTGATTGAGGCAGACAAGAGAACTATGGTGGAAGAAGTACACCGCTTATCCAAACTAGGATTTCGACTTTCAGACTCCGAAGATAGTGGAGTTGTTGTCCAGAATATGACTTGTTCCTCCTTAGTAGCCGAAGTGAAGGAGAAACAATTTGATAATCCCTACTTGTTGCAGCTGAAAGAGGAGATTCACAAGCATAAGACGATGACTTTTGAACAAGGGGGAGATGATGGTACTTTGAGGTACCAAGACAGATTGTGTGTTCTAGATATAGATGGACTTAGAGAGGGAGGATCGTGTTAGAAGCCCATAATTCTAAGTATTCTATCAACCCAGGTTCCTCAAAGATGTATCATGACCTCAAGGAGATGTATTGGTAGAAGGACATAAAAGAAAACGTCGCAGACTTTATGGCCAAGTGTCCGAATTATCAGCAAGTGAAAGTCGAGCAGCAGAAAACCTAGTGTTTTACCATAGAATACACATATGATTGAGTGGAGATGGTAAATATGGACTTTATAACAGGAATATCCCGCTCATTTTGAAAGAATGACTTGATTGGGTGATTGTATATCGACTTACTGTCACACCCCAAAATCCGAGGAGCGCGACCGGCGCTCAATCGGGTGAACCCGACGGAGCAAGCCTTACCGAGCACTTTCTACCCCAAATCAATATGGATACGGGACTCATGCCTTTGATTAATTTAGACGATAACACACGGTGTACACCACATTACCGGTTCACTTCATATCATAAAAATTTACCGTACATAAGCTAGCTTCAAGGATTCTATTAGGGTTACAGCTTAAGGAGATTACAAGGTTAGGATTACAACATATACATACAGCGGATTCCCCGGGCACCCGTACATAACCCTCACTAGTGTCTTTGGAGCCTCTAAGGATACAACAGATAAGCATGACTAGGCCGGCAACAAGGCCCCGGCTATACCTCAAAAGTGAAAGCTGTAATAACAAAAGATACACCATATGGCCCCATGGAAGAAAAGGGGCTCACCGAGACTTTGAGTAGAAGAACCGCTCCGCTACACACGGTCGGCACCGTCCACTATGGAGCCACCTACAATCATAACACGAATGTAGCGCCCCCGGCAAAAGGGACGTCAGTACATTTGAATTGTACTGGTATGTATAACTAAACACCATTTTACTAGAAAGAACTACCAAACAGATACAAGCAAATAATATGGGCAAGTCAAAGAAGCAATTCATATAATCTTTCATACAATTTCCACAACATTGATTAGGGCATTTCTGTCACGTGTTCACCACTGTTCTCATTACCACCGCTATCCCAAGCGGAGTCCGATCACGACCCGATCGGCTAGGTCACCTCGTTAGAGGCATTTCTCTATTCTCATTAGCCAACACTTCAAGTCTTTATTCCACACATAACATAACAATTCCTGGGGCACTCATGGCCACCATCATCACATCGTTTCCCCTTTTTTTTGATATTCATTTTACAAGTTGTGAACATATACACATATATTGAGGATACTTCAAATTGCAATCACAGGTAAATGAGCACATAGCTATCATGAATAATTCTTTGTTCCAATGTTGGCTTATAGCCCAAGTATTTCCACACATAACTGTACTTTCCGTCATTATCAAATTGTCAAGATTGGCACATTATTCACGTTGGGGCACATCCTTCACGAATATGTACAGATAATTGCATATCAATTAATGCGTAATAACAAGCAATATGCTAACCAATTCAACTCTTACCATGCTTTCATAAATGACAACAGAGCTCAATTTATAATAAAAAGGGATTTTAGCCATACATACCTGGAGTTGAGTCCCTTTTTAATTTCTACTTCCAATTCACCAAATAATCTAGCAACATCCATATAGTGCACAAATTAATACGCATAACTTAAAATTCAAGCTTCACAACCACTACCCGAACATATCTAGGTTACTAGCCCCTTCTTTGCACAAGTCTTTGCTCTCACCCAATTACTCCCACTAGGTTCTAGGTTTTAGTAGACATGCATGCACAATTTTAACCACTATTTTCAAGAACCAATGCATGAGACTTCCTCCCCTTAGATTAAACCAGAATTTAAATGAAAATGGTTAGGGATTTTACCTGCAAGAATGGGGATGAAGATAATTGCTTTGACATTTCCCCACCCGGATAGTTTTCAAGGATCAAATTTGAAGAAGGTGGCCTTCTCTCTCAAGAACCCTCTCTCCCTCTCTTATTTGTTCAGAAGCTTGTCAAAAATGAGGGGGGTTGGGGTGTTTTATTAAAAAGGGGTCGGGGTTAAAATTTAGAAAAGAAAAATAAAAAGAGAAAAAAAGAAAAAAAAAGAAGCCGAGCAAGATCTGCGGTCGCATTCTGCGATCGCAGAGTTGAAATGCGGTCCGCAGATTGGACCGCAGAATTGCCTCCAAAACTCTGAGGATTCTGTTTGGGTCTGCGACAGAAATGCGGTCCGCAATGTTCTGCGGTCGCATAGTGCACCGCAGAACTGACATTCACAAAATTCAAAGGGGAATATGCGACGACTATGCGGTCCGCATATTTGTTATGTGATCGCATAATAGACCGCATTTTCAACATTAATTTTGACAACTCTACTGTTCCACTCTGCGGTAGAAATGCGGTCCGCATATCAATTATGCGGTCGCATTTTGGACCGCATCTTGACCTCAAGTTTTAACCAAACCACTGTTTCATTATGCGGTGGTAATGCGGTCCGCATATTGGATCTGCGACCGCATAATGGCATTTTTCTGGAAAATTGATTCTTTTGATTTTTAAAAGCTTAGATCAATACCAAGGGTCCGAATAATTCTACACATTCCTAACACGTGTTCGGAGCCGACACCACAAGATTCTGGTTTATGAGCCAAAAATTTTACGGGGCCTCACACTTACCAAGTCAGCACACTTCTTGTCAATAAAGACCATAGATTTAGCAGAAGATTATGCCAAGTTGTACATTCAGGAGATTGTCCAATTGCACGGGACTCATCTTACAATGAATTTAGAAGACCTTTCAGATAGGATTAGGCACAAGAGTAAACCTCAACATAGTTATTCATCCTCAAATAGATGGCTAGGCAGAGCGCACTATTCAGATACTTGAGGATATGTCCTTGATTTTAAAGGTAATTGGGATGATCACATACCTCTTATTGAGTTTGCTTATAATAATAGCTACCATATTAGTATCAAGATGGAACCGTACAAAGCTCTCTCTGGGCGAAGGTGTAGATCGCCAATTAGGTGGTTCGAAGTTGGTGAAGCAGAGTTGTTGGGATCCGATTGGTCTATCAGGCCATGGAGAAAGTCAAGTTGATTCAAAATTTGAAGACGGCTCAGAGTTGCCAAAATTATTTGGATGTGCGTTGTGGAGACATAGAGTTTCAAGTTTATGATTGGGTGTTTCTGAATGTTTCACCTATTAAAGGTGTTATAAGATTTGGGAAGAAAAGAAAGCTCAGTCCCAGATACATCGGGTCGTATAGGATCCTACGATGGATCGGGCAAGTAGCTTATGAGTTAGAGTTGCCACCAGAATTGGCGGTTGTACAGGCAGTATTTCTTGTATCATGTTGTAACATTCAAGTTTCTAGTATTCAGATCTCGTGTCACAACATTTATGTTTCCAGCATTTAGAACTTATGTTATAACATTCATGTCAGTTCAATACTCAGATACTCATGTCAGTCCATTACTCAGATATTCATGTCAACTTAGTACTCAGATATTGATGTCAGTTAAGTGCTCAAATATCATGCTAGTTTAGTACTCAAATATTCGTGCCAGTTCAGTATTCATATATCCATGTTAGTTTAGTATCCGCGTATCTATGAAAGACCATTATTCACGGATATATTTCTTGTTATATGTATTATGATGCCTTATGAGTCTTCTGGTATGCTCTGGTAGTTGGCGAGTGTTTTGAAGAAATGTTGAAGGTAACTAACATTTTCATTCAGACCTTATATTATAATCTTCATGTCTTTCAGTATTCAGTCAGTTCAACAGTCATTCAATTCGTTATCTCAGTAGTTCAACAATCATGTATTTATTCAATTTAGTATACATGTGTTCATGAAAGTTCAATGTTCACGTGTTTCCATCAGTCCCTCTTAGGGTCCAGAGTCATCCGTAGTTACAGTTAGGACAATTATTCGAGGACGAACGATCCCAAGGGGGAGATAATATAACACTTCATAAATTCGAATTAGGCGTGGTTGTGTTAAATGAGTGTTAATGTGATATTTTAGACATGTGAAGTCCCATCGAGGGTTGTTTCAAAAGCCTACCTCATTCCCAACACCCTAAAACACGAATTTTACTTGAGAAAGGGAAGCTCTCAGGTACCTAACTTCCTCTAAGATCCCTTCATTATCTAAAGGTAAGTTCTAATGATGATTCTAAGTTAATTTCAATTCTCCAACACCATATTAATATGGGTAAACCCTTCAAATCATTCAATATTTGATTGAGATGTCATTGTTGAGAAAAGAAACCCTAGAACTCGAATTCAAGAGGATTGAACTTCAAAAGAGTAATGCTTCTACTCCCTAATCATTTATAGTTGTGAATTGATGAGTTCTCAAGAGAATAGTAAATGAGTTTGATAAAGAGAATCATATGAACCAAGATAGGGTTTTGGGTTGTTGACTTAAGATTATCATAATCAGTTGGGTGATGAAAAATGGTTTTAGTTACATCTATTTGAGATTGTAGAATCACCGCGAAGTAGTAGAATAAGAATTGAGTGAAGAAAACACCATTAATGAGGGCTATGAGGCTTTACGACTATAAGGTGTTTGATAAAATGCTTAAGTGACTAAAATATGAGCATTAGTGCTAATATTGGTTCCTCTTGATATATATTTCCATAGATTATCGTTGAAAGAGGCAACAAACATTATGATAAGCTTAAAAAGGTCAGAGCCAAGCTATGTGACGCTAACTCTATATGTTTGGGAATGTTAATAATTCTCCCTATACTACGTTTCTTTTATAACGTTACTAATTGCCTAAAAAAATATAGTTAAGCTTAGTTCCTTGAATAGTTGTAAAACTTCTATTCTCTAGCTTCGTAATTCATTCATGAATTTCATTCTGAACATTGTGAGCTCAGTGCCTAATTAATATAGACTTGTGTTTGATGCCCATGAGTCTTAGTCTAGATTACTCAGCATTTCATAAATAGTTGATGCTTCAGTTCCCATAATCAGTTCATGAATACATGTTTCAGTCTAGTTCTATTCAGCATACCAATATCATGTAAGTCACTATGGTTCAGTATTTCAGTATCTTGTTTGCAATATGATTCTCAGTTCCTGATTTTAATTTCCTGAATGCTGAACACATGTATTTGGGCCCGAGGCCGCAGTTTATGCTTTATGCATCTTTGGGCCCAAGGCCGCAACTATTTATACGTATACTTGGGCCCGAGGCCGCAACTTTTGCACATATATATTGGGCCTAAGGCTGCAACTTACTTACTTCAGATAAACTGGTGGTTCATCATTCAGAAGAGAAAGTATTTATATCTTTACTTCTTTGTTCAGTTATCATTTATCAGTTATCAGTTCAGTTTTAGTATTTACAATTCTTTCTTTCAGTTGCTTTACATACCAGTGCAATTCAAATGTACTGACGTCCTTTTTCCTCGGGGTCTGCATCTCACGATATAGGTAACGATTTACTGGTTGACGATTCAGAGCGCTAAGATTCTCGTACCAGCTATTTGGTGAGCCCAGTTCTTTTGGGGCATTATATTTACTTTACAATCTTTCAGTAGTTACAAACAACTATTGTTTTCAGTACTTCATTAGAGGCTTCATAGACTAGAGTAACAGTTAGATAGAGTCGCACGCTTTTCATGTTAAGTAATTGTAATGATCCGACCGATTGTTTTGAGTATTATAGACTCGTTCCCCTATTTATTGCTTATTCTATGTTTGTTTGTTATTATGTTACTTGCTGGGGTGGTCTGTTCGGTTCCGAGGATGTTTCGAAATGAATTGGGACACTTAGTCCCAAGGTTGGAAGCCTAAGTTGAAAGAGTTGACTGGATATTGACTTATGTGTAAATGGCTCAAGGATGGAGTTTTGATGGTTCCGATAGCTTTGTATGATTATTTTGGACTTATGAGTGTGTCTGGAAATGAATTTGGAGTCCGTAGATGATTTTGGCTTGAATTGGCGAAAGTTGGAAAAAATTGAAGTCTGGAGAGTTGAGAAGTTTGACTGAGAATTGACTATGTTGTTACCAGGCTTGAATTTTGGTTATGGAAGTTGGAATAGGTCCGTTGTATCATGTATGACTTGTGTGCAAAATTTGAGGTCAATCGGAGTTAGTTTGATAGGTTTCGCCATCGATTGTAGAAGTTGGAAATCTATTAGCTCATTAGGCTTGAATTGGGGTGCGATTCGTATTTTTGATGTTGTTTGATATGATTTAAGGCCTCGACTAACTTCGTATGATGTTTTAGGATGTGTTGGTATATGTGGATGGGCCCCAGGGGCCTCGAGCGAGATTCGAATCGATTACGGATTGAGTTTGGCCTTGTTGAGCTGCAGATTTTTCTGGTATCTGGTTTCCTTATACGCATTTGCGAGAGGAGTCTTGCATTCGCGAAGAGTATCTGGGAGGCAGGTGAAGTTTTTACTTCGCGTTTGCAGAGAAGGCCTCGCGTTCACGAAGGTCTAGAGAAATTGTGCATCGCGGTCGCGAGAGGGCGCTCGCATTCACGTAAAAGGATGAGGTCGGCTTGGGCACCAGGCCATAAGCCTTTGCATTCACGGTCAGGGAGCCACGTTTGCGTAGGCAGAGCTTTGTGAAGCATCGCATTCGTGAGGGAGCCTTCGCGTTCGCGTAACAGGATTTTTGGGCGGTTGAGTTTTGTGCTTCGCGAATGCAAGTCACTTTCCACGTTCGCGAAGAAGGGCATCTAGGCAATAGATATTTATTTCAAAATCAAGTGTTAGAGTTATTATTTCATATTTTGAGTTGTAGACCTTAGTTTTGGGCGATTCTTGAAGGGATTTTCAAGGAGTTGATTGGGGTAAGTGATTCTAACTCGGATTTGGTTAAATTACATGAGTCTATCGTTGTTTTTACCATTCAATTAGTGTTTTGGTTGGAAAAATTGGGTAAAGTTTGTGAAACTTCATAGACTTTAATTTGAGGATTTGAAGGTCGAGTTGAGGTCGGAGTCGAGTAATTTTGGTATGGTTGGACTTATTATTTGATGGTATTCAGATTTTGTAAATTTTGCCAGATTCCGAGATGTGGGCCCGAGGTTGACTTTTTGACTTTGATTAAAGAACTTAGCTTTATCGTATGTAATCGATTTCTATGGCTTGTATTGATTGTATAAAGTTATTTGTAGCTCTATTCGAGTCGCTCGGACACCGATTTGCGGGGCAAGGGCTTGTTAGAGTAGAGATTTGCGCGGTTTGAGGTAACAGTTCTAAACTTGATACTGAGGGTATGACTCCCTGAACTACGTGTTATGTGGTTGGTATTTGATCGAGGCCAACCCTGCACTACTATTAAGTAGCGAGAGAGGTCGAAGCAGCTTTTACCCGATTTAGGGTCGGGATCAATTTCCACAGGGAGCTAGATATTGGAGTTGGGTGTCTATCTAAAGTGGAGTTGTGTATTTGCTCCAAATTGCACTTCTACACATTTTTGGTTTTAATTATGATTCAAATTTTATAAACTACAATGCTCAATTAAACTACTATAAGCTAGGATTAAGCTATTGCGAGTTGGTCAAATGATTAAAAGGCACTAGGGTAGTGACTTTCGCCTAGGTGGTCAATTGACGAATTCTTGAATCTAAAGCTAGATTGACACATTTGGGGAATATAATATAACCATTGCTCGATTCTACTCACTCTATACCTCCCGGTAGTTCGAGTGATTTTGCCCGAATTGGCTTTCTCAAGACCAATTGGGTATACAAATTTGCACAAGCAATTAAGGTTCAAGTCGGGTATTACGATCTCTCGGTTTAACCCTTTAATTGGGCTATCAATTCTCTTGAGTACGCCCCAATTCCTTGTTGGACTAATTTTAGAGACTTAGGCTCTCTTTCTCAAGAAGAGCAAAAGTCAACTAAACACCAACTAGTGTTTGCAACCACTAATTTAGCAATAAAAAATGAAATTAGCCCAAATATCAAACACCCATAGTCAATCAAGCCCTAAAATATAAGACCCATCAATTACCCACACTAGGGTTGAGCCACAACCCTAGCTGATGGGTCTAGCTACTCATAATTAGAGACAAAAATAAAGAAATAGATGAAGAAGAACTCATATTAATTAATTGCTAAATTAAACTTAAAGATTCAATGTTGAAATGGAGCTAAAATTACTCAAAACAGCTAATTATTCGAACCCACGAGCGCAACTTTTTGTACTAACTATCTGCCTTCCTAAAAATGAAAAAGAAGCTATTTATACTAGGCTGAAAAATCTGGACAAAAATACCCCTGCGGGGTTAGTGCAGACCGCACAAAATGGTGTGCGGCCGCACTAGGGCTCTTGACATAAAATTCCAGCTCTCTGAACTCAGGCAATACGGACTGCACAGAATCGAGTGTGGCTGCGGTGGCTTCTAGTGCGGTCAGCATGAAATGGAGCGCGGACCGCATTGCCTTCAATCTCCTAAACTGTCACCTCTCTGATCTTTGGTTCTGCAGACCGCACTAAATCGAGTGTGGCCGTAGTGACTCCAATACGGACCGCATTAAATCTCATGCGGCCGCATTACTTGTTGGCCTGGAAATCACCTTCTCTGAATCTCACTTGTGCGGACCGCACAGAATGGTGTGCGGCCGCATTGGGCCTGTTTTGCCTGAGCTTTGTTTTGTCTTGGTACTTGTTCAAGTTTCACTCCTTTTTGAGCTGAACTTTGACATCTTGTCAGTTTGTTGATCAAACCTGCAATCAAGCACAACTTGTGAGCCTTTTGAGACTATTTTGTACCAATTTCTAATCAAAACATAAGTAAGAGGGAGTATAAAATGCACCAAAATCCCTAGTTATCAACTCCCCCAAACTTAAGCTTTTGCTTATCCTCAAGCAAACAAAATAAGACCCACCCCTTAAGAGAAAATCCAAGACAATTCAGCTATCCTAAAGTGACCTCATCTAGCATCAATTGGGACTAACAATTGCCCTCAATACACATCAATCATTAACAACATTTACTCTTTTAAACACCATGGATCAAGTGCGACACAAGAGCATCAAGAGTTGAGTCAACACATCAAAGGACTCTTTCTAGTACTTTAGTCATTGTGGAATCCAAACTCACACATCCTCGGCTCTCCCTAAGCAAACCTCACCTTTAGAATAGTGGCACTCAGAACGAGGTAAATGGAAATTCACTCATCCCTCTCAAAGAAAAGTCACAAGTCCGACACTAAGTACCATATGCTTGCCCCTTATGTGAGTCACCACTAATGTAAGCTTCATTCAACTAGAGATCATATAGGGCTTTGTGGAGACATAGTGAAGGCTTTTGGTTCGGGGTAGGCAATGTTTGGTCTAAGTAGGTTCCATCTTCCCTTAAGCACTTCTTTTGTTCATTTGGGCATAGATTCACTTGACTCTTTGAGTCTTTTCACTTCTTTCAAGGGGTAAGAGAGACACACTGTCACTCTTTTTTATACATTTCAAATCTTTTTTCCTTTCTCAATTTTCCACACCTTTCATTCTTTGCTTTTCTTGAATCCTTTTTTTATTCATTTCCACATTGAGTATTCTTTTTGTCTTTTTTGCTTTTCTTTCTTTTTCATTGCCTTTCCTTTTCTTCATTTTGTACCTTTTTACCACTTTGTTGCAATCCTTGTCTCTCCCCCAAAACTTATACTTTTTCCATGTGCTAAGGAAAGATCGGATGCCAAGAGAGGGTATCTTTTAGAACGGGTAAAGGCTTGTATCATGGTTCTTGAAAGGAAAAGGTTTAAGGCTCAAAAGGGTTGACTAGGGATTTTATCTTTGGTAGGTTATGGAAATGTTCAAGCTATCATTTGGATAAAGGAGAGCCTATAATCATGTCTCAAGTCAAAATTCACTTAGGATTTCGCCTCAACAAACATTCACAGCAAGTTCTAGACCAATGGCTTGGGACTTGGACTTGCAATGCAATTTCTCACCACACAAGCTATAGGATTGCTAAAGACACAGAGTCAGGGGCCCACAACGACCTTAGATAAGATTTGAGCACACAATGGTCCCGAAAAACCACTTGATAATTATCGATCAACACAAGAGTCTCAGGGTCATGACTTTCACCATCCTAAACACAACAATTTGTTTTTGACCATGAGATCAAAGGCAAATGTGCTAGGCCCAAGTGAAGTTTTGCTTGAGGCACCCTAAACCACTAACTACTAAAAAGCCAAAAAGAAAAGAAAAACAGACTCAAACCCTTAAGAAGGTTATCACGCCATCCATCATTGGGAAGAGCCACCGGTTCACACAAACTCCACCTTTGGAAAGAACCGTGGCATTAAGAAAACCAAAGGCTTATTGCAAACATTCAAAACAACAAGCTACAAACATAAATAAGAAGCTAAGAATGAAAAATTGCGGAAAGTAAAATGAATATGTACAAGAGGGGATTTGATCGAATATACAATAGATGGGATGAATATGTACAATGTAACATAACTTTATATACAGACCCAAAGTAAAATAAAAGTACGAGAAATGTGACGAAATGTTAAAATTATATACAAACCAAAGATGAAAAATCAAGAAAGCATAAAAACTGTGATATATATACAATCATCCAAATCCAAAAAAGTAGGGCCTACCCCCTCAAATGAAAGCTGGCATTATCCCCAATGCCAACTAAACCAAATAAGCACCAAAAAGAAAAAAGGGAAAAGGATATAGAGACTCCATATGGCCCGTCTATCTGCATGGGCTCCTGAGTGGCCCCTGGGTCCTCACTGTGCTCGGGAACCTCAGACTGGTTCCCTATGGCCTGCTGCTCTGCTGCTGGGACCTTGGCCTGGACTTGGACAGGCTCCTGAGGTGCATCCTGCGGCTGACTTGAGGAGGCCTCCGGTGGGTCTGCCAACTGGATGACTGCATCGTCCGCTCGGGGAATCATCATCTTCCTCTTGGGAGGCCTCTGAGACTGCTCCACCTGGGGATGAGCTGCTGGTGCAGGGTCATGAAGCAATAAATCCAAAGGCAGCTGGTCTGCCTTCAACCTGTCAGACATCAACCCTCAGCTCCTTCACGGACTCCTTGGAGGCCCGCATCTTCCTCAACTTCTTGTGCTCCTTAGCAAGCTCTTTGAGAGCCTTGCTATGTGAATCAACAGCATCAACGAGCACTTTCTAGCTGTCAAGGATTTTCTTCTGGTTGACCAGAATCTCCTTGAGGGCATCCTCAATAGACTGCGGGACCTGCGGAGGTAGAGGTGCCGACTGAGCTTCCACTGTAGTAGTGAGGATAGACAACTTGGATGAAGCTTTCTGCATCCAATTGTTGATGCTGAGAAGAGCCTGGCTCAGTCGGTGAGCAGTAATTGGGTAGGCTCGGGAAGAGGGAATCTCGGGATCTGCTGAAGTGGATGGGCCCGGAGGAATGTCTGTGGAGGTGGAGGCAGGCTGAGTAGGAGCCACTACCACAACTGGCTCTTCAGACTGGCCAGTTGGAGCAGTGGCTGTTCCCTTGAAGTTCTTGCTCTTTAGGTTGTCATCCCCCTACATGTTGTACCATGAGAATGGGGCCTTCGCTTTGACCTTGATATCAAATGGCCTCTTTTCAACTTTGAGGTCCCTAAAGTACATACTCAAGAAGCTGGGGAAAGGGTAGTTTCTGTCATGCTCACTACCTACAAGTGTATTACCCGAGACATTACCTTCCCGACATTTATCGGGTACCCCGCCATGATCGATGCCACCAAAACTGCCCGGTGAAGAGGGAGGGAGTTGTCATGAGTAGTGGGGTCCAATCTGCTGCACACAAATGTTTTCCACCCTTTGGCCTCGAAGTTCAAATTTCTTCTCAAAATCTTTACGCCTGCATTCAACCAATCGGGGGTGGTACCTGGGATTGCCAAATACTATGCCAACCACGGACGGACTTCCTCACCTAAGTCCATCTTCGCCATGTACAGGGACTCATCCTCCTCATCAAAGCCTAGGTAATCATTTATTGTCTTCTCGTCAAACAACACTTTCAGGTTTCGCACCTTGGTCACCTTGGTGCCCTTTTTGATGTGGGAAACGTTGGCGTAGAGTTACTTGACCAAGTGCTCGTTGGCATCTATACATTCCACCCAAAAAGTGATCCCAGTCAATTCTCTCCCTAAACTGCCTCCTCACATTGGGGTTGTGAGGTAACAAGTCTCTATCAACAAAACTCCTCTCTGGGATTAACTTCCTCACCGGCCACCATTCCCAAATTTGTTGATAAGCTACCCCATGACAATCGGGGCTGCCACACCTGCGGGTTTCTTGTTCTAGTAATCCCGCAACCTGAGGTCACCTCCCTTCTCCTCCTACTTTACCTCATCGTCTCTTATGCACCCTCTCCAGATAATGAAGCTGTGGGAGAGGTGGCTAGTCCCCAGCTTACCTTCAGCTGAGCCTTCAGCACGACCCAGAAGATACATTCACTTGATGCTTGGGCGGTGGGGAGGTGAGGAGTGCTGTTAGCTTAACCTCTCCGGCCAGTCTTCAATGTACTCTGGCACGGAGTCTGAAGAAATCTCCTGGGAGGGCTCATACTCATCCCGACTGGTCACAAGCCCTGTCTGCAGCTTTGATAATTTTACTTTGGTTCTTGATGTTTTGCCGGACCTGAGAGGTCAGTTTTATCATTTTCTTGCCTTTGCCACCCCGGGAGGACTCTCCCCTGCCTTGTTGTTTAGTACCCTTGCCTCTTTGTTTCACCATTGTCTGCACACAACGTTCATTAGACTTGTTAGTATCAGTTGAAGCTATTAAGTTCACAGTTGCAGAAAATTGCAGACAGTTGCAGGTTTTGAACAGTGCGGACCGTATAAAATGGAGTGCGGCCGCACAGAGGTCAATGCGGACCGCACAAAATGGCAATGCGGTCCGCACAGAGGTGGGGTTCAGACTACCCACTCTCTGTATCCATGCAATGCGGACCGCACAAAATGTTGTGCGCCCGTAGTCCCCAAACTTCAGAAGACAGACACTCAGCAATGCGGTCCGCACAAAATGCCATTGCGGACCGCATTGAAGCACCGCGGACCGCACAGAATCGACCGCGGTTCGCACTGAGTGCCCAGAAGCAACACTAACTTAGGGTTTATGAGATTTTGATTTTAAGTCCATTTTTACACCTAATAAAGGTCCCTGAGTGTTTGCCCAGTGATTTCAGCTACTAAGTCCACATTAAACAAGAAAATAACTAACCTAATCCTACCAGATTGAAAGAAATACGTGAAGAACAGGATGAGAAACAAGAAAAACAAAAAGTAAAAGAAAAATAACAAAATTAACACAATTAAAAGGACGTTAATGTTACCATATGTGAGAGGAACTGAAAGTTAACGAGATTAAGAAATTAATTATGAGCAAGATGACAAAGGAACAGTGTTTTTATGAGTTCTGAGAGCAAAGGGTCGAAAAGTGTAAAAGGTGGACCTCAAGCCCTATTTATAGAAAAGGACATGGGGCCCATCTTACCAACCCAATGCGGACCGCACAAAATCGACCGCGGTCCGTACAACACAGCAATTTCCAGAGTTTGAGAAGGCAACTACTGCGGTCCGCACAAAATGGAATGCAGCCGCAGTGGTCCACCACGGACTGCACAAAATGTAATGCGGCCGCGGTGGAAAACTTCAGAGAGTTAATAATTTCACCCTTCATCAGTGCGGTCTGCACTAAATGTAGTGCGGCCGCATTGACAACTTTAGAGACCTGAACAATTTTTTCCACTATGTCCTGCACTGCATCAACACAAGCCTGTAACATCTCACAACCAGTTAGTCCAAAAATAATTCCTATCGTACAATGAAAAACAAAGAAAAACAAGAAGAAAAACACATGGGTTGCCTCCCAAGAAGCACCCGATTTAACGTTGCCGCACGACGCATGTTACCATCCAATCATTTGAAATGAATAAGTGCCACCACATGGCTATCATCAAACTTTCCCAAGTAGTGCTTGACCCTATAACCATTAACCCGGAAAATCTCCCCATTTTTGTTCTTCAAATCAAGGGAACCAAACGGGGTCACAAACACCACCTCAAAAGGTTCGCTCTGACTTTAGCTTTCCCAGAAATAACCGTAACCGAGAGTTGAACAAGAGCACCAAATCACCTACTCTAAACTCCTTGCCACGAGCATATTTTTCATGAAGGTACTTCATCTTGTCTTTGTACAAGGAAGAACTGGAGTAGGCATGGAAACGGAATTCATCAAGTTCATTGAGTTGCTCAATCGGAGATTTGCAGCCACATCCCATTCAAGGTTCAATTTCTTCAAGGCCCACATGGCCTTGTGCTCTAACTCCACTGGTAAATGACAAGCTTTTCCAAACACCAACCGGTATGGCGACATACCAATTGGAGTCTTGTAAGCAGTTCGGTAAGCCCATAGAGCATCGTCCAACTTCTTAGACCAATCGGTCCTATTGGCATTGACGGTTTTAGACAAGATGCTCTTGATCTCCCTGTTGGATACTTCAACCTGGCCACTTGCTTGAGGATGATAAGGAGTAGACACTTTGTGGTTGACACCATACTTAGCAAAGCAAGCAAGGTGTCAAAAGCTCTATTGCAAAAATGAGATCCTCCATCACTTATAATTGCTCGAGGAGTGCCAAACCTTATAAAAATGCTCTTCCTTAGAAATGCAACCACACTCCTAGCTTCATTGTTGGGCAAAGCCACGGCTTCGACCCATTTTGAGACATAATCAACCGCTACCAGAATGTAGGTGTTTCCGCACGAGCTTACAAATGGGCCTATGAAATGAATACCCCATACATCAAAGATATCCACTTGTAGAATGGTGTTTAGAGGCATCTCATCTTTCTTTAAAATTCCGCCCGCTCTCTGACATTGGTCACACCTTCTCACGAGATCACTTGCATCTTTGTACAAGGTTGGCCAATAAAAACCACAACTCAGAACTTTTGAAGCTGTCCTCACCCCTCCATGATGGCCACCATAGGGGGTTGAATGACAAGCCTCTAGAATTCTAGATTGCTCCTCCTCAGGTACACACCTCCGGATCACTCCTTCGGTGCAAATCTAGAACAGGTATGGCTCATCCCAATAGAAGTCCAGACTATCCCGTTTGAGCTTCTTCCTTTGGTTAGAAGAGAGCTCACACGGGATGATGCCATTCACAAGGAAATTAGCAACATCGGAAAACCATGGCATATCACTCATCGACACAGAAAGTAGCTGCTCATCGGGAAATGCATCATTGATCTCTAGGCCATCACACGGCCTTCCTTCCTCCTCCAAGCGGGATAAGTGATCCGCCACTTGGTTTTCACTACCTTTACGGTCCACAATCTCCAAATCAAACTCTTGAAGTAATAAGACCCATCGCGTCAGTCTAGCTTTGGAGTCTTTCTTTGTCATCAAGTATCTAAGAGCTGCATGATCGGTGTGCACTATGACCTTGGCTCCCATAAGATATGGCCGAAACTTTTCCATTGCGAACACAATAGCCAATAACTCTTTCTCAGTTACCGTGTAGTTCCTTTGAGCCTCATTCATTGTCTTGCTCGCATAGTACACTGGATGAAACATTTTGTTCACTCTTTGACCCAAAACTGCCCCAACCGCAACATCACTCGCGTCGCACATGAGCTCGAAAGGCAATCTCCAATTGGGTGCGGTAATGATCGGGGTGGTGGTCAACTTATGCTTGAGGAGTTCAAAGGCCTGCATACATCCCTCATCAAACACGAACTTGGCATCCTTTTCTAGCAGCTTGTACAAAGGATTTACTACCTTCAAAAAGTCCTTGATAAACCGCCGGTAGAACCCCACATGCCCAAGAAAACTTTTAACCCCCTTGACAGAAGTGGGGGGAGGAAGTCTTGAAATCACCTCAATTTTGGCTTTGTCAACCTCAATATCATTTTTTGAAACCAACACAGAAGTCGTCCATGAACACCTCCAAAATATCTTCCACCATAATGGTGAAAATGGCCATCATACACCGTTGGAATGTTGCCGGTACATTGCACAACCCAAAGGGCATCCGAGAAAAAGCAAAGGTGCTATATGGACAAGTAAAGGTTGTCTTCTCCTGATCCTCTGGAGCTATCAAAATTTGATTGTACCCTGAATACCCATCCAAGAAACAATAGAAGGCACGCCCAGCAAGACGATCAAGCATCTGGTCAAGGAAAGGCAATGGAAAGTGATCCTTGCGGGTCACCTTGTTCAGCTTGCGGTAGTCCATGCATACCCTCCATCCATTCACTGTCCGGGTTGGAATAAGTTCATTATTAGCATTGGTCACCACGGTCATACCACCCTTCTTTGGTACACACTGAACTGGTGAAGTCCATGAACTGTCAGAGATATGGCACACCACTCCGGCATCTAACCACTTGATCACCTCCTTTTTCACAACTTCATGCATTGCCTCGTTCAGCCTCCTATGATGTTCCAAGGAGGGTTTTGCATCATCTTCCAGAATAATCATGTGCATACAGAATGCGGGGCTTATTCCCCGAATATCATCTAAAGTCCATCCAATTTCCCTTTTCCGCTTTTTGAGCACCACCAATGTGGCATCTACCTGCATGTTAGTAAGACAAGAGGAAAGAATAACTGGTAAAGTTGAATTAGGGCCTAAGAATTCATACTTGAGGTGTGGAGGCAATGAATTCGACTCCAACACCGGAGGTTCCTCAATTGAAGGCTTTGTTGGAGGGGTCTTTCTATTTTCAAGATCCAAAGAGAGTTTCCTAGGCTCATAAGAATAAGAGCCCATTCCATGTAAAGCATTCACGCACTCCACTCGGCCCTCATCATCATTAACATCAAGATTCAATAATACAGCCTCCAAAGGGTCCTCCACATTGATCATTGCACTAGTATCATCAATTATCACAGTCGTGACAAGATCCACAAATGAACACACTTCTGTACAATTGGTCTGCTTCATTGACTTGCACACATGAAAAACGACCTTTTCATTACCCACCCTGAAAGTGAGTTCCCCTGCTTCCACATCCACTAGAGCCTTCCCCGTAGCAAGGAAACGGTCTCCCCAATATGATCGGGACCTCATAATCTACCTCGCAATCCAAGATCACAAAATCAGCTGGCAAGATAAATTTCGTCCACC